>NW_015165274.1:283444-301435 GCF_001447785.1 Gekko japonicus | reverse complement strand
TGGCACAAAAGAAAGATTTTGTGAACTATGCTCACCACTTAAAAAATATCCTTTTAAAAACCTACTAAACTAGCAAACGGACCAGTGAATTCAACAACAGAATTACTTATTTAGAAAACTGTCCCCAGAAATTATGCAAGCAGCTGAAGTACATTTCCTGTCTGCACCCTTACTTGTGTTGTGCATGATAAAACTTGATGAGGCTCTGCAGGAAGTCTGGTCCTTGCTTTGTTTGGCTCTCATTGGCTTTCAGAAGGTACTGGATAGGAGAGAGAGTGACAAATAGCAGGTTAGGATGTAACTCCAGTTTGTGTCAGTGTCATGTGATTGTGTTTGACTTACTTCAAAAGGGTAAATATTTGGGGGCAGAAACTGTTCCCAATTAATCAGAAATTTGAGCACTGTCCTTTTTTTTCTTTTTTTTCTAAATTTAGAGGATATGCTATTTTGTATGATTTACTCAGCAATACTTTAATATTCTGACTTGTATACATAATTTTATTTGAGAGATACTTTGCCTTACTTATTCAGCTTGTGCTGATATTTTTATCTAGAAAACTATCAAAAATAGGTTCAGCCAAGCCTAAAATACATACATACCAATCCTCTATGAAAATCTACTGAAAAACTCAGGTAGGTTTGTTCAACACTCTAAACATATAGCTCTTGGGTGAGAAGGTCTGACAAAACTTGTGAGGGGGAATCTTGCCCCCACATTGCTGAGCTAGCATGTCCAGGCCCAGCCACTCCCCTCGGAGCCACCCAGTGTCTGGGAGTCACTCAGAGCCTGGAGTGGCTCCCAGTGCATGCCACCACTGCTACTGTTGGGCCCAGAACAGCTCCTGGCATCTGCCGCCACCAAAGCTGGGCTTGAAGAGGCTCCTGGTGTCCTCTGCCATGGCAGCCAGGGTCCATTGCAGCTAATGCCAGGCTCCACTGCAACTCCAAATTGCTGCAGCAGAAGCAAAGTAAGTAAATGTGCAGGCAATGCTTTTTAATATTTTTAATATTTTATTTTTTCAGATTTTTTGCAAACCTCAGGAATACCTCAAGTTTGCTAAAAAAAAATCTGTTTCGTATCCATGTGGCCCCAATCCACAGATTTAGGTATCTGCAGACGGGGGGCATACATTGCTAATAGTGTATGAATTTGAGGAGGAGAAAAATAAAAGTTGGGTCATTGTAGGTCTAAAAAAAAATCCGATTTACATGTATAAAACCTACATTTTCCTCCATTATACTGTGGCACAGGCTACATACAGAGCACAGTTTTATAATCCATAGAGATAACAAGGTTTCTGTTTTACCCATCCTTGCAGCCAGATAAATGTGGCAAGAGTCCAGAGAATTGATGATTCACAGCCCAGTGCCAAGCACTGCGAGAGACTGCCTTTATTACAAGAAGGTAGCCCCAAGTGATAGAAGACATGTCAGAGCACCAGCCCAAAGCTGTGGTATATTGTGGCTCTGTTCTGCTGAGGGCTTTCAGCGAATAGCTTTGTATTCACTGGACCTGCCATATGTTGTTACATCTGGGCTGGAAGTTGCATCCATCTTCTGCAATGAAACAGGAAGCGCCAGCTTCTGTTTATGATAGGGTGTGGGCAAGATGTCCTCAAGTGAGCCCCCCCTGGCTGTTTCACCTCCTCTTTCTCGTATACACACCTCTGTCCCTTGCATGAAGCAAGGGCTCCTTTAAGCCCTGTTTGTCTTAGCCTGGCTGACACCATGGCAGATCCATGCTCTATTGCCTCTTCCTCAAGAAAAGTGGGGCTCTTCTCAAACACCCACCAGTTCAGTTAATATCCTGCTTGCCTGTTGCAAACAGGGAGCTGATCTTTTTGCTGATTCATATGTGGTGGCTTGGCAGGCTGTCTCAACCATTCCTTTCTAACAGTGTAAAGCAACTGGCTCTTCATGCTCTTCCACAGCCAAACAGACTTCTACTTCATCCACTCCTTGCTGAGCTTCTACTCTCCATGACAGGTAGCTATTTCAGTCACAAAGCATATAAACTGGTGTTCAGTGGAGCAGCTCTTATGGACATTAATGGTTACAGTTCTGTTTAAATCAGTAATATTTTCACCTATATGCAGTTTTGAAGAAGCCTGATGCATGTCTGTTTGGCAGGCAGGGACATAGCCAGAAAATTCTGGTTGGTGGGGCATGGGGAAATTGGGGGGGGGGGCTGGCTGTGCCTGCTGCTCCTCTCACAGCAGCAGAGGCAGCAGCTCTGGCTCCGCTGTGACCTCTAGTCCTCTAGTTCTTTTGATTAGAGAGGTTCGATTCCATGCTGCTTTTCTGTGTAAGCTGGGGGGGGGGATCTCGGACTCTCACTCTCTTTTGCATTTTGCCATTTTATTTTATTTGCATTTTTAAAAACCTATTTATGTTTCACCCCAGAAAAAAGAAACCGAGACTGAAGCTTTCCTGACTGTGCCTGGGGTCATTTTGGAACCCCCATGTGCATCTTACATTTAAACATATATTTTTTTCAATTTTTAAAGATTTTTTTCTGAATTGTTGGTCTGAGGGGGCGGTGTGGATCTGTGGGGGCAATGCCCCCAAATGCCCCCCATGACTACAGGCCTGTTGGCTAGCTAACAGTGAAATTCACAACATGCCTACAGGAAATGGGAGATGGCTCCTGTATCTGGGGAAAATTCCCATTTCCTAATGGGTGGTTGAGGGCTTTCTGCTGGATCATGGCATAGCACTCATCCATCCAGAGTCTTAACACGGTGCCAGTTACCCCCCTTTAAGAGCTCAGGCCTGCTAAGATGCACTTCAGATCCAGTTTGGTGTAGTGGTTAAGTGCGCGGACTCTAAACTGGGAGAGCCAGGTTTGATTCCCCACTCCTCCACTGGCACCTGCTGAATGACCTTGGGCAAGCTATTATTCTGATAACAGCTGTCCTTGTAAGAGAGCAGTTTCTGTCAGAGCTCTCTCAGCCCCACCTACCCCCACAGGGTGTCTGTTGTGGGGAGAGGAAGGGAAAGGAGTTTGTAAGCTGCTCTGAGACGCCTTTGGATAGTGAAGGGCGGGGTATAAATCCAATCTCCTCCTCTTCTTCTTCTTCTAAATCAAAAGCAGCCTGCGTGATCAGATCCACTGCAAATGCTTGTGGCTTCTTGCCTGTTCTCACTCTTCTGGCACTGAGGAGCGAGCCACACCAACTACTTCCATGCACTATTATTTATTTAACAGTGCAGCTATTCAAAGGGGTGACTCACTCTCTGGCTAAGCCCCAAACGATTCCACAGAACCAAGAAAGAAACCACAACAAGGAGGGCAAGCTGCCATCCGCCCAACCCTTTCATAGGCCTTTAAATTCTTCTGGAAAACCATATCCCTACCATTCACAAGAAGCCACAAAGTCAGCCCTCTTTCAATCAGACAGAACAGTTTCAGATCACATCTGCGAGATGGCTGGATTCCTCCGGGGAACCAAATTCACATTGATCTGACAACATGGCAAGCCTACTGCTTTAAGAGTCAAACTAGTCATGATGGTGCTCACAGGCCCAACCTTTGGATCCTGTCGCCATTTTAAAGGCATTTTAAAAAGCTGTGATGACATGATCCTGATCAGGCCCTTGCAGCATTTCTAATACCATTAACATGGCACTGTCATCCACGGCTCAAACCTGTGGGAGCTGTCACATCTAGTTTGGTTCAAAGAGTTGTCCTCCCCTTTCCTAAATAGCTGGTACACACAGTAGCTGCGAAGCAGCATGGCTTAGTGGTTATAGTGTCAAAACAGGGCCTGGGACAACGGGCTTCAAATCCGTGCTCTGCCATACAAGTTTGTTAGGTGACTCGCGGCCTGCCGCAATCTCTCAGACTAGCCCACCTAACAAGGTTGTTGTTTGAGGATATGTGAGAAGCCTTTTTGATTCCCAGCCAAAAGAGAGAATAAATAAAATGACGAAGCATATTAAAGAGTGTACAAGTTGGGTTTTCCTTAGATCAGATAGGGAAAGGGCTTCAGCCCCCCTCCCCAACCTGAAACAGTCCTCTGGGGATGCTATTTGGTCTCCTGGAGAACTCAGACACACCTTACTTTTGCCTTTTCAGGGAGTGTTAAAATTTTGTTAAACCTAGTTGCCTTCAGGGTTCAATTCTCTCTCTGAAGCAGTTATTCCCAACGTTAGTTTTGCAATATCCCAGTGCAGTGAGTCCCTACCCACTATTTGATCCCTGGAAGAAGCATTCAACCAATGGCCACCATCTGGCAAACAGTGATCGTTCCTAGGTGCAACCACAACCCAGAGGATGAGGACAGGTGAGTGAATAACAGAGGCTGCTTCTAGGGGCAGCTTGTTCATCAGGGTGGGTGAGAGCAGGGACAGAGAGAGACTGCCACCACCACCCTCTCTAATTTGTCTGCCCTCCCTATTCACATCCCAGCATTCCCAAAGCAAGGAGCCAGCAGGCAGGAGGAGCACCACCACCATCAGGTTTTCCCACCTCACACATCTGAAGCTGGAAAGTGCGGCGCTCTTTCTGCAGGTCTTCAACAATCTCTGCTGTCAACGGCTCGGCCTGAATGACTCCAGAGACCTTGGCTCGCTCCTTCTCCTTCTCCAGCTTGGCTCTGGGGATTTCCAAAGACAATGCAACTGGCTGACTTACACTCATGGAGAGAGCTCGTGCCCTCCTCCTCGGACATGAATGATCCTTAGCATGACACTTGCAAGCAAAGGGGTTTTGCGGACATTATCTTGTTGCAATCCTGATATACATCCTATAGAAAAGGTAAAGGTTCCCTTGCACGAAAGCCAGTCGAATCCGACTCTAGGGTTGCAGTGCTCATCTCCGTTTCAAAGCCGAAGAGCCAGCACTGTCCGAGGACGTTTCCGTGGTCATGTGGCTGGCATGACTAAACACCAAGGGTCACGGAACGCTGTTACCTTCCCACCAAAGTGGTACCTATTTATCTACTTGCAATTTCTTGCTTTCGAACTGCTAGGTTGGCAGGAGCTGGAACTAGAGACGGGAGCTCACTCCGTCATGCGGCACCTGGGTCTCGAACTGCTGAACTACTGACCTTTCACAGCCTGCAGTTCAGCGTCTTAACCACTTGAGCCACCGCACCTATACATCCTATAAGATCTTACTATTTTATCCCCCTTCTTCAAGGAGGAGAAGGCATGGCTTCATGGTAGAGCACCTGCTTTGCACACAGAAGGTCTCAGGTTTGCACGAATATTCATGAAGTAGCTTTATACTGAATTGGTCCATCAATGTCAGTCTTGTCTGCTTTGACTAGCAGCAGCACTTCAGGATGTCAGATAAGGTCTCTCACATCACCTTATGGAGATGCGGGGGACTGAACATGGGACCTTCAGAATGCAAAGCAAATGCTGGGCCACTGTGCTATGGCCTCTGTTCATATGTTCATTGTAGAGCACCTGCTTAGTATGCAGGAGGTTCCAAGCTCAGTCCCTGGCAATGCCAGGTAGGAGTAGGTGGGTAGGTGATGTAGAAGATTTCCACCCACAACCTTGAAAATCTGCCACCAGTCAGAGTAGACAAAAACTGACCCTGAGAGACCAAGGGTCTGAATTAGTAAGACATAGCTTCATGTGCTCAACATCACCACTGGGGAATATAGGAACATAAGAGTAGACCTTGCCGGACCAGACCATCTAGTCCAGCGTCCTGTCTCACACAGACGCCAACCAGTTATTCTGAAGGGGCAACAAGCAGGGCACAGAGGCCAAAGCCTTCCCCTGATGTTGACTCTTAGCACTGGTTTCAGACGCTTACTGCCTCTAAATGTGGAGGCTCCCTTTTGTCACCATGGCTGGTAGCCACTGGAACACAGGTTCAAGGAAAGACAGCACACTGCCTTGGCCACAGTGCAACACTCCCTTTCCTTTCATGTATATCATGAATCACTGTAATACCTTGCTCTTTGCATTGTGTTTGCCAGTACCAATCCCTGGGGCGAAAGCAGAAGGATCCAGGGGCAGCCAGCCCAGGCGCCAATCCTATTACCATAATAAGGTCCATTTGTAACCAATGTTCCCTCTAAGCTGAGTTAGTGTGAGCTAGCTCACAGTTTTTAGCCTCTGGCTCACACATTTTTTGTCTTAGCTCAGGAAGGATGGCTCCAGAGCAAACTAATTTATGCAGTACCCAAATCGCTCGCACACAGCTTTAATGCCAGTCGCTCACAAAGGAAAATATTTGCTCACAAGACTCCACAGCTTAGAGGGAGCATTGTTTGTAACACTTTTTTGAAATAAAATACAAAGTATTATGAGATACAGAAGACAGTATGTATGGGATGGGATCATACAACCGTGGTGGTGGGGGGGGGGAAGAATACATGTTACAAACGTAAATCCACCCCAGGGGAAAAGATGCATGGGCACACTGAGGAAGAAAGGGTGGCAGGAGTAGCTGTGATGGCATTTACAATTACATTCCCAAAACATTAAGGTCCGCTTCATTAGTCAGAGTCTAGTTCATCAACTACAGCAGTCTCATCAAGGACTAAAGCAGGCTTCCCAAGTACTTACCGTGATTTGGCGGGGGACAAAGACGTCTTTGCAGGACCATGCCGTCGCCAGGAAGGGACACCAGGCGACGCTCTGGCAATGGGGCCAGAAACTCAATGGTACCATTGAGTTTTCAGCCCTATTGCCAGAGCGTCGCCCAGTGTTATTTCCTGGTGACAGCATGGTGCGTTACAAGGAGAAATGTTCTGGCCGGGAAGCATGTGTCCCCCGCCGGATTGCGGTAAGTACTTGGCAACCCTAGACTAAAGTGATGAATGTCTGAGCATGTACTAAGAACAACTGCTGGCCAGCTGTCTAGTGAGTCAAATGCCATCAGCACCAGCACAGAAGTAGCACCCACATTCAACACATGTCACATTTTTAACTGCGCAATAGGATCAATCATTTTAGGGAGAGGGGGATCAACTCATAATAAGAACCAAACATTACAAGCTGAGAAATCATATTACAAGCCTGGGATTTTCATTATTCCTCAGCACGAGTATATCATAGTGTTCTCAACCGTTTCTTCTTCACCAAGGCTGGCCCAATGAAAACCAAACTCTCTCCTTATCTTGTTTTTCTTTCCTTCCCTTTTCTTTTTAAATGAGTGCAATAAAATGAAGGTTATGGCAGTAACAGCACTGGATGGAGCAGCAACATGTTTATAAAAGGGCAGAGTCAGTGGATGACCCAGGTTCCCTTGCTACCCATGCTTCAGGCCCCACAACAACACACCTTTGTTTGGAAAAGAGGAGAGAATTTGCTGGCTCCTGGCAGAGGCAGCGAGGGAGTTACTTACACTTTGGCCTCATAATCCTTCCAGGCCTTTTCAATCTGCTTCTTGGAATCCTGCCGAGCAAAGAGAGAGAGAAAGGAGAGTCACCAGAGGGAAAACAAGAGGGTGGGGACTGAGGGAAAAGAGATGGCAGACACCCTACTCTCAAGCCCCTTCTTCTTGCTAATGCTATACCAAGCAGAGATATTTAGATTATGGCAAGCAGACGTCCTAACTCTTAAAGCATCTCTTCAGAGTATTTGACTGGGTTGGAATTCTGGAGGCTGGAAAAGTGAACTTTGCTTTCTACTCACTTTAAATCATTTCCAGACCAGAAAGCCAGTTGGCTGTTCAACAGATGGGGCATCTGTTCACCAGGACCTCAGCCAGGAATTCTGTATTATTCCAGGACTGTGGGAAGGGGCGCTGGGGGTATACCAAAGGAGTCTCAAAAAAATTAAGAGCCCAAGAGTTTGTGTGTTACTCCAATGAGAACCAGCAAACTAGGAAACCTAAGTTTAAATCACTATTAGGGGGACGCACTCAGTATAAACTGAGCCCTCCCCCAATTGGCATTTTTCGGGTATTTTGTCAGCTGATTCAGCTATCTGAAAATGGCAACCCAAAAAAATCACAAAAATATTCAGGATTTTTTGGGACTGCTGGATAGCTGCATTTAAAGGGCATTTAAAGGGCTCTCAGTCCCTTTAAATGCCTTCCGTGTGAACTTGCAGTTTGGAGAAACGTGTTTAAAGGGACTCTGAGCTCTGTAAATTCCTTTGGACACTCACCGCAGAGTCATGCAGCTTGGAGAAGACATTTTCCCCTCCATTGGAAACAAGGCAGGATGGGGCACCTTCTTCTGGGGCCCACAAAACTGGACTCCAAGTCCAATCTTTTTGAAACTTGGGAGTTTTTTTTTTCTTTGAGGAGAGGCACCAGCAGCTATGTTGCAATTTTTGTGTCTCTAGCTCAAAAAGCAGCCCCCTCCAGAGTACCAGATACCCCCAGATCGATTCTCCATTATAGCCTATGGGGACCACAGGGTATAATGGAGATGAAAAATTTCTGCAATCCTGAATATTTACTGAATCCGAATACCATACCGGTATTAGGATCCAGGTTTTTTGGGAAATACCGTTTTTTTTCAGGTTCAATATACCCAAATCCGAAAAATACCAATTTTTCTTTTTGTATACCCCTAATCATCACACGGAGCTGCGGTGGCTCAAGTGGTTAAGACGCTGAACTGCAGGCTGTGGAAGGTCGGTAATTCAGCAGTTTGAGACCCAAGTGTGCCGCATGACGGAGTGAGCTCCCATCTCTAGTTCCAGCTCCTGCCAACCTAACAGTTTGAAAGCAAGAAATTGCAAGTAGATAAATAGGCACCACTTCAGTGGGAAGGTAACAGCGTTCCGTGTGTCTTGGTGTTTAGTCCTGCCGGCCACATGACCATGGAAATATCTTCGGACAGCGCTGGCTCTTCGGCTTTGAAACGGAGATGAGCACCGCAACCTTAGAGTCGGATTCGACTGGCTTTCAAGCAAGGGAACCTTTACCTTTAATCACCACACAGTCAAACTCACTGGGTGACCTAGGGCCAGTCACCCTCTCTCAGCCTAAGCTCCCTCACCCAGAGAATAATTGTGAAGACAAGAGGGAAGAACCTTAACAGGCAATTTACATGATTCTCACTTCCCAATGCTATCCTCACAACCAGGGCTATATTTGGGCAGGAACGCACAGGAACGGAGTTCTGGCTGGCTTCAGAGTTGGCCAAGCCCACTACAGCCAAAACCTCTGTGTGTGTGGCTACAGAGGGAAGGCCTGAAGAGCAAACCCCCCCCCAGTGACTCCGAGGTGGGCGGGCTGGGGGGGCCCTGGAAGGATTGGGGAGGCATTTAAATGTCTTCTCCAGCCTGTCCAAGGGCCAGCATACCTGGTCTCCCCACAGCCGTGGGGCGCCCAGGCAAGCCAAGGGAAGGGGGGGCTTGCCCAGGCTTCCTGCAGCCGCGGGCGCTCGAGCAAGCTAAGGAAGGCATGGGGTGTGGCCTAATATGCTAACGAGTCTCTGCTGTTGGGTGTGGTCTATTATGCTAATAAGTTCCTGCTGGGCTTTTTCTACAAAAAAAGCCCTGCTCACAACGATATGAGGTAGGCTGAGCTCAGCATGTGACTGGCCGAAGGCCACCCAGTGAGCTTGCAGAGAAAAGATTTTAACCCAGATCTCCCAAATTGTTACTGAACCATTATACTATCTGTCATTTAAGCAGCCTTCAAGGTCCTTGGAGGACAGCAGAAAGAAAAGTTGGACTGCTATTTATTTTTTAAACCCATCAAACCTCCAGTTTGACTTAAATCTGCACACCATTAATATAACTTAGCTATAAAAGCGTGTATAGCGGATTCCAGAAGAGATGTGTACAAGAAACGTGAGGACATTTGGTCTTATGCGGAGTGGGATTTGTTGAAATTTATGTTGTTTATTTTTAATATTTTAAAGCATTAAACAACTCTACATAACAAATGCAAAATCAGCATATTTTTGCAGAGTCTGCTGCCCAATTTATTTGGAATTACTTGCTCTTTTTTTGACAAATTTTACATTTTTGTCAGTGCAAAATTCATGTGCAGAAAAGAGGATTATAAGAATAACCAGTTGGTGCCAGAGGACATGGATTTGTGAAGGGCATCTATTTTCCCCTGTCTCAACTTCCTCACACTATTTCCTCTTTCCCTCCTCCTTACAACTCCCATATCATCACCCTTCTCTGCTTTCTTCTTTGCTTCCCACCCAACGGCAAACCTTTTATTTTCCCTTCCATCTTCAACTATATTATCTATTTATTTCATTTACAGCCCACCTTTCTCTACAATGGGGACACAGAGTAGCTTACATAATTTCCCTTCATTTAATCCTCAGAACAACCCTGTGAACAGAGGGGACTGGGAATGAAAAACCCTGGGAAAGGAAGGAGAGAGGAAGGGGCAGGCTGTCTAACCAATTGGCCAGCTGCCACTTTCCTCGCCTCAGACAGGTCTCAGGTGGGCCAGGCACTGCTTCCCTTGTCTTGTATGGGCAAGGCACTGCTCCCCCATCTCAGCTGGGCGCCTCCATCACCTCATGCAAGGCTCACCCAGGCGCCACCCTCTGCCTCACTTCACCTCATGTGGGGCTCACCTGGACATCACCCTCTGCCTCACCTTGTGTGGGGCTCATCTCTGCCTTACTTCACCCTCTACTTCACCTCACCTAGGGTTTAGCAGGTCCAGGCTGGACACTACCATCTGCAGGGCTCAGCCATGCCAGGAGCCTTACAGGAGCCTTACACAGGGCTTCAGCCAGGCACCACTGTCAGCCTTGCCTCATACAGGTCTCAGCCCAGGTGCTGCCAACTGCTTCATTTGCATGGTTATTGGCTGGGCTCGGTGCCAGTGTCTGCCTTGCCTTAAGCAGGCTGAGCCAGGTGCCACCACATCACCTGTTCTCATGCAGAGCTCTGACAGCCAGACTCTCTCTACCCTGCCTTATGCAGGCTGGGTGCCACCTCCCTCATTTTTGAGGGTCTTAGTTGGGTTGGGCCCAGCCCTTCCGTCAGAGGGCTAACCTGCCAACGTATGGGTGGGATGCCAGGAGGACACCAGGAGGTCACCCAGTGAGTTTCCAGGGCAGAATGCGGATTCAAGGTCCTATTCTGAAACTCTAATCACACCACCACACTGGATTTCATGGAGTAGCTGTTGTTGAATATTAGCCAGGTCTAAGTGTCATGAATGTTGTGTGGTATCACATGGTTTCTGCTGGGCCTGGTCCCAATAAGTCTTTCCTCAAAGGCCAAAACAGTCCTGGAAAGGGCTCTCCCCTCACCCTTTACTACCAGAAACCAAGCCTGTTGTGATTGATTAGCAATAGCCAAACAGGCATCCATTTCTTAAAGCTTACAGAGACTCACTTTATCATTTTGGGTTTTTAGCCACCCAAGGTATTTTTTTAAAGATATTCTGCAAACCTGGGGTGCTGTTCAGGTTTGTAGAAAGATCTGTCTTCTCTGTCCACAGGTCCAGTCTCCAGTTCTAAGTACCCTCAGATTTAGCTGGCTCAGCTAGTAGAATATGTATAAAAGATGGGAGAGGATAAATGTGCTTTTTTAATGTTGGCAACTGTTTCTGCAATCAAAAGCTTGATTTAGCTATTATCATCATTGTTCTTCCTTGATGTAGTTTCTAGTGTGTAACAGATATAGTTGTAATAAGTGGCATATGGGGAGTCTACATTATGTGATACATATATATTTGCGTTATATATATATGGAATTTATAAAAAAGTAAAATGAAAAAGAATAGACAAACACTGTTGCGCGCGCACACACACACACATAGACCCTCTATGTCTATTTTAAAAACACAGTAACTTGACAAGCTGTCAACATAGATCAAGAACCGTGACTCATCTGTGTTAGAGAATAAGCTTGATATTTGCTTTATGGACTGCATATTGCTACACACAATGGACTGTGCATACACACACACAGGCTCAGAACGCTGTACACTTTAGGTCACCTGTTGTGTTGCCACACATAGTGGGTGCCTGCACATACCTTACATGTAAATAAGGTTTCAGCTACACAGTTACCCAGCCTGGTGAAGAAGCACAAACCTCCATTATTGTGAGCAATGAAACAACAACTCTAGGAAGAGACAGCCCCCATGACAGAGCAGCTTGTAGTCACTTACTACCCATCACTTGCTTTGTTCCTGAGATGGAAGTTCCTGCCATATGGACATTTGGTTATCAATAGAATGGCCAGCTTCATCAGCACTACAATGGAGCATCCTGATGCCTAGGTTTCACACCTGTCCAGATGCCATACTCTGAGTAAGGTTTTAGGTTACAATATTGGCCACCCCTTTTAGGTAACCTACCCTTCCCACATGCAACCAATAGGATTGTTTTGGGGACGGACTAATAGGTAGGTGGGTCAAGAGGTTGGCACAGTTACCACCCATCTTTTGGAGCCCCTATAAAAAGAAAGAACCAGACACCTGGTCCCTCCTACCTGATCAGCTAGCACTCCCCCCAAGACGACCCCCGTCTGCTTTTACCCCTCTTAAGTCCCACTTGCTATCCCCAACCCTTGCCTCTACTTTGATCTCTTGATTTGCAGTCAAGAGACCCACACGTTCCGGCTGGTTCTGGTCGTGTGTGAATTCCCTTTGTTTCCATTTCTTCCCCTCTATTCTTCATTGGAACAACCAAGCTGCAAGACAGATAAGTATCGCCCACCATCACCCCTACCCGCTAATGCAACTGTGCTTATTTCATACTGTAATTATTAGGAACTTGATTGAATGTGTGAGTGCATCAGTATTGTTTGTATGAGATATATTTTTAAGTAAAGGACATCTATTTTAACCACAACAGCCTCGAATCCTTTACTGGTAACCCTTGGTGGGATCAGGACCTTGGTATAAATTGGCAAGAACCCATTTATAAATTGCCAATTGCTGTAAATAAAGCAATTCGGCTAACATCTGCTGAGGAAGAAAAGTGCCAGCCATTGGTCACCTAAAGAGGAAAGGTGGCCAGTGTCAAGGCAATATAGAAGAATTCAGACAGACATCCTGCCAGCCCCCCCCCCCCATGGATTATATCACACAACCAGGTCACTAAGTGGGCAAATGGTATTACCCTGCCCTGTGCCCAGGTGTCAAAGCAAATTAGATAAGCATATGGAGCAGAGGTCCATCAGTGGCTATTAGCCACAAGGTATAGATAGGGACTCTGGGGCAAGTGATGCTCTGTCTTGGTGCTTGGGGGGGGGGTCAACAGTGGGATGGCTTCTAATGTCCTGGCCCCACTGGTGGACCTCCTGATGGCACTGGTATTTCTGGCCACTGTGAGATACAGAGTGCTGGACTGGATGGGCCTTTGGCCTGATCCAACATTGGCATCTCTTATGTTCTTATGTTCTTAAAGGGCTGCTCAGCAGGATTCAGGGTGAGGCATGAAGTGTAGAGGGAGCCTATCCCTGGCAGAACTTGAAGTACAGCACATGCACACAAAAAGAATGAAGGGGGGGGACCTCTAGACACGGAAAGTCACTCCCATAAGACAGTCTGCCTGAACATGCCCACCATCAAGTAACTAGACAAAGGAGGGAAGGATTCTGCAGCTGCACATGAATGAAGTGGAAAATTCAGCATTCCACAAAGCTTGAATTTCATTCTTTAAAATGAAAGGGGGAGTTTTGATGTTTTGTGGTTACAAAGGAGGGCAGGAAAGTATGCAGTGCCAGTCTCAGAAACAACGGGGAAGAAGAGAAGATTAGGAAGGATCAGGGGGTAAGAGAGGCTTCCCATGTTCACGGAGAAGCAGCAGAACGTACAGCCTTACACAGATATATATCCTATGACATAGCAGAAAGGATAACAGTTACGCAACATAAAATACAGATTTCCATTTAAACTGCTTGTTCCTGCTTCATTTAGCATACAATGACCAGACAGTTTCACACAAGACAACACCTGTGCAAGAGACAGCATTTTAAAAAGTCAGATGGGGACAGGTTCCAACTTGCATGCACAAACCACAGTGGAACAGTGCTTTGGCATAAGAAGGGCTCAGACAGGCAAATCATATTTTTTCATCTCCTATTTAAGCAGAACGGCAATTGTAGAAGCTGAGTTCTTACATAATAGGAAGGCAGGGCTTGGCCCCCTCAAATAGGGCTGTCAACTCCAGCTTGGGAAGTTCCTGGTGATTTGGGAGCAGGGCGGAGTTCAGTGGAGATGCAGTGCCACAGAGTCCGCCCTCTGAAGCTCATTTCCCCCAGGGGAACTGATCTCAGCAGTCTAGAGATCACTTGTAGATCTGGGAGAACTCTGGGCCCTACCGGGAGTTGACACCTTCACCCTCAAAACATCAGATTCATGCATGCAGGGAGCAAATGCTTCAGGAGCTAGCATGAACTATACTATTTTAGATGACAAGTGATTGTTTGGAAGGCTTTTTTTGTATTAAAAAAACCATGCCAACAGAAAGCTAGCAGAGCAAGGAAACAGGTTTAATGTCCTTTCTTGCAGGGAGTTTTTAATGTAAGAGAGCATTCCAAAATGTAACCTGCAGACTGAAGTGGTGCCATCCAATTAGTTTGCCTTTCCATTTAAAACTAGGTAAACCGTGGTCCATGCAAACCCAGAGCCGGGGTGGTATAGCAGTCAGAGTCTCAGCCTAGGACCTGGGACACCCAGGATCGAATCCTCACTCTGCCACGGAAGCTTTCGGGGTAACCTTAGACCAGTCACACTTTTCTCAGTTTAACTTACCTTCCAGGGTGGCTGTTGCAAGGAGAAAATGATGTAATGTCATGATACTGCCTTACACTGAATCATACCATGGGTCCATCAAGGTCAGTATTCTCTGCTTAGTAGTAGTGGCTCTCCATGGTCTCACGTTGAGGCCTTTCATATCTAGGGTTGCTAGGTCTCTCCTGGCCACCAGCAGAAGATGGCATATCACCTAGCACATGATCCATTTTAAACTGGAGATGCCATGGATAGAACTAGGTGTCAAAAAACTGTTTTTCCAAAATTTGAAGTGTTATTGGCTACAGATCCATGTCCCCCAAAAGGGTTAATTGCAAAAATCGACAATATACTAATGACATTGCAATAGTTGCTGTAGATTTTCCAGGTTGCAATAGTCCAAACCTATGTCATACCAACATGCTTGGAAAAAAGATTGCAAAACCGATTTAAGTTCTCAGTGGAAGGCCTCAACAGCATACATTTCCAAATCCTCTAAAATACAAATCATACCATGCAAAGTGCTCACCAGTGGTATCTGACACCCTCTTTACTACATAAAGGCAATGAAAGTATTTCCCTTAATTGTTGGGAAACTTGTGGAAATTATGGTTCACTGTTGCATTGCTGGTAATCATGTAAAATAGTCAAAAAAATTGGGACTAGATTATACCTCATATATGGCTCATCACTGATTATAAGATACCTAATGCTTCTGAACTCATACTTTTGAATTTGTGACAAAATCCAGCAATACCCAAAATACGACAAGAGCTAATTACAATTCTGATTACAGTTGCAAAATTTCTATTGGCCTCTCACTGGAAGAAAACCTCTGTTCCTTCAATTGCAGAATGGTATGTAAAAATTTGGGAATTTTTCACCATGGACAAAACAGATTATCATATTTCAACCGTTGAATCTACTTCAGGTTACTGTGATTCTAATTTATTAGACAAATGGCTTCCCTTTATGGATTACTCAGCACAGTGTCATTCTTTCAAATTAAAGACAAACAAAGGGTATAATGAAATTTTGGCTTATCTTTAAATGTATTTAAAAATATTTGTGGATAATTATAAAATTGCTGCTTGTTACTTACTAGTTCCCCTACATATATAATTTTTAAGGAATATATTTTTGAACATTCAACTAGTTCCCCTACATATATAATTTTTAAGGAATATATTTTTGAACATTCAGCTATGTACAATTTGACATAATTCACAAATGTTGATGCAAAATAATTGTTGTTATTTATAATAACTTTCTTATAGTAAAAGTTATTTTTTAAAAAACTGGTTTTCTTTTTAAAGTTTTGAACACTCTTGGGCTAGTAAAATGGCCTGGTAAAGAGGCCTTGCAAAAGAAAGTTTTTTCCCCCTCTGAAACAAAGCAAGCTGTTAGAACCTTCAGAAACACAGATAAGAGTACTTCTGGTTTCAGTGTGTTGATGGCGGGCACGCTCCTCCGAAGCGATGGAGAGAGTGGCCCGTGACCCGATGGCAGGGAGGGGGTCTGGCTGGTTCTGGACTTCCCCCGGAGTCCTTGTAGGGGGCTCTCAAACTGGGGCACTGGGGGTGCCTCTCCCAAGGCCGAGGCCAAAGGATCGAGGCTCCCCCTGCCCCTATAGGTCCCCGCCGCCATGGTACCATTCTGGGCATGAGACAAGGATACTGGACCAGCGAGCAACTGACCCGGTGAAAACAAAAAGACTTTCTCTTCCCTGATGAAGCAGAGCGTGAGTAAGATGCCAGCCCGGGTGCCCCCAAGAAAAAGCGGAGGGAGGGAAAGCTACCCACCCCTTGAACACGGCAAGGATTTCTAAAGACTTAAATGAACTTTTAAAAAACATAAACAATGTCTTATCAGGCTGAAAAGATGGTGGTGAAAGCGAAGCTTCAACAAGGAACTGCCAGCTCAACACGTCCGGTTTCTAAACCGGAAGTGAACTTTGACTTTGCAGGCATGCTGGATACTGCATTGCGACCTCTGGTGGCTCAGATGACTAACATCAGCAAGACCTTGGAGTCTTTACAAAAGCAGCTAAAAGAATCCAATAAAAGAACAGAAGAAGTTGAAAACAAGACTAAAGCAATTGATCAAAGACTGGAAGTTGTGGAAAAAGAAAGATCTTCAGATAAAACTCAACTTTTGCAGCTACAAATGAAAAAATCTTCATACGTGTTGAGATTTCAAGGTGTACCAAAAGACAAATCTGAGAATCTGAAAGAAATCCTTAGTGAAGTGCTTGCACCAGTGACAGGCATTAAGGTGGAAGTATTACAAAGTGAAATGGATATGATCTATCAAACATATTCAGAATTTTTTAAGAAAAAAAACCTGCCTGGTGAAATATATGTCAGATTCTCTAAGAGACCTATAAGAGATGCAATATTGAAAGCAACATCTGGGACTACACTGAAAATCAAAGAAGACATCATAATACTAAAAGACATTCCATTTGAGATAAGGAAGAAGAGAAAACAAAGAAGAATTTAATCACCTATTTACGGGAAAATTCCACTACCTACTGATGGATACTATCTGAAGGCTTGATGTTCAACTACAAAGGCAAAAAAGAAAAGATTGACTCTTTTACCAAAGTGAAACAGTTTTTGGAAAGACATCAGGAACCCAAAAAGGATACAAAGAACACAGAGGAAGAGGAAGAACTGGACAGTTCGCATGGCTTGGAAAGCCACGAAACATCTGCAGATGGCAGCTCAGAAGTAGAATCTGAATCAGAATTGGGAGCGGCAGCACCCAAACCATCCCAAGACAATAAAAGCAAGAAGAGAGGAAGGAAAGGCAGAAAATGGTTTAAGCTTTAGAAGAAATGTTTATATTACATTACATAATCTTGCATTGTCAATAATTTTAATTTTTTGCATATCTAAATAACAGAATAGAATCTTTATTCTTAACATGAATAAGAGAAAAGCTTTGACTTAAGATATTAATTGTTATTATACTAGGAAAAAGGCTCGTCGTGGAAATAAATACAACGATCTCTAGAAAGAGGCTCTGGGTGGGTGCCCCGGCCTTGGACACTCAGTGTCAATTTGCTGTGGTGACCTCAGCAGGGTATAATGACACTGACTCCACCATTTTCTCCAGAGGAACTGATGTCTGCTACCTAAAGAATAGTTGTAATTTTGAGTGATCTCCATCCCTCACCTGGAGATTGGAACCGATGGTTCCCCAGAAGGGAATAGTTGGTTTGGAGGGTGGAGTCTATGGCTTTGTACCTGTCCAAAGTCCCACGCCTTCTGAAACGTCACCCTCTCCAAGCTCCATCCCTCACATCTCCAGGAATTTCACACCTGGAGATGGCAACCCTATCTCCTTCCGAGCCAATCAACCTACCTTTATTTTCCCCTCACTCTTCAGCTTTC
>NW_015165274.1:278046-283140 GCF_001447785.1 Gekko japonicus | reverse complement strand
AATAAAAATTCCAGAATCTTTAATATATATATATATTAAAAAAAAGAAATACAGGTAACAGAGATGGGAGGTAACCCAGTTGCAGGTCATTCCATTATGTCTGCTAGCTCCAAGGACATGAGATAGTGGAGGATGCAGTCCATCTCTTAGTGCCTGAGATGATGAGTGGGAGAAAAACCTGTGTTCATTTGAACCTGAAACACCTGCAGAAATGTCTGGTTAATTAACAAGCTCCTTTGACTGGACAGATAATCAGCTTAGCAACAGGTCTGGTGGTTAGGTTACATCATTTGCCCTACACCTGGCCAACACTGGGCCAGGGCCATAAAGATTTTCATTCTAGTTCTTTGCTTTTAGCATGCTGCAGGCCTCTGCTCTTAACTACTGTGTTGTTGACCATTGTGTTGGGCTACAGGCCACTGCCTCGGGTGTTTACTGGGACTGACCCTGTGCTTGGATTCACCTGGGTGCTATCTCGTTTGGTGGGTCTTGGTGACTGGAAACGTCTTAGAGTGACTGGCCCAAGGTCACCCAGCAAGTTTCCATGGCAGAGTGGGGATTCGCACCTAGCCCTCCCAGATCCTAGCCCAACACTCTTACCACTCTAAACTGGGTTTTTGCTCCTGCTTAGTTTCTTAACTATATTGGTCTTCCCACCAGTATTTTTGCTCTCATCCCCCCCCAGGGTTTCCAACACCACACAAATGGCATGACAAAACACAGGAAAAACTAAGAAAGACAGGAAGAAAGCCCTACAAATGAACCTGTACCCACTGTCTCGCTGTAGTGAGCTACCCCTCATGTCCGCCTCTCTTTTTTTGGGTGGGCGCAGCCTCCTGGTCATCAGCACACCAGGATTCTTCCTGGTGGTCCTACAGCCATTCTGCCCCTGGCTTGGGAAATACCTGGAGACTTTGGGGGTGGATCGGGGAGAGGGCAGGGTTTGGGGAGGGGAGGGGCCTCAGCCTAGTACAGTGCCATGGAGTTCACCCTTCAAAGCAGCCATTTTCTCCAGGGGAGTTGATCTCAGTCAGCTGGGGAATCAGTTGTAAAAGCAGGGAACTCCAGGACCCACCTGGAGGCTGGCAACCCTACCCTGGTAGCTTGTAATTTGTTGGGGAAATTCTGTTTGCTAGATTATCTGTGTGGCATAAAATGGACAAGGAGATAAGTAGGAAGCTATTATTTGATCCCGCTCCACAGATTATAATAAATTGTGCTAAGTTTCTAGCAATAGCCCAAAAAATACGGGCTGCACATGTTTTATAATTTTAGAAAGAATCCAGAAGACTTAGGAGATATATTCAACAGTTGAATAACAGTTGATAGACTATTGTAGATATTTAGAGTTTTAGTAATTTTGTAATTAACATATGCAGATCAAATGCAGTTTTATATTTAAATATTTTATATATATTATTGGTACCCTTTTGTATTGTTTGTAATTGGGCTGGTGATATACCGAATAAACTGAAACCAAACTAGTGTGGCATAAAACCCAACAGAAAGAAAGAAACTGACCATCAGAATGGTTGAGAAGGAGCACAAAAGCAGTGCATTCAATTCCCACTGGGATTCCTAGGCATGTCTACTGTGGATGCTCCTGTCCCATTCACCCACCCAAACCCCCAAAGTATTTCAGGAACACCTACCAGGCGGCTCTCTTTAAACTGTCCTTTCAGCATACTGTCCAGAGGGAAGGAGACAATGTTGTTCAAGTTCTGCACCTGGGGGGGATAAATCAGTAACAGAATTAATGTTCAGTGTTTAAACACACACAACGTAACACCTCTTCCAAATCAGAACAAAAGGACCATTTCCCACAGTGGCCAACATGTTGGGTATGCTTTAGTTACCTTGATTTCCTTCAGATTCTGTGACAGCATAGTGCAGTGGTTAAAGCACCAGTCTTGGACATAGCAGACCCATATTCAAAGCCCCATCTTGCCATAGTATTTTGATGGGTGATCTTAGGCCAATCACTTCCCACATCCACCCAAAGCTGTTTTGAAAATTACAGGGGAAAGGAGAAACCGTATATACCGCCCTGAGCTCATTTAAAGGACAGAAAGAGCAATAGAATATAAGGTGGGGTCTGGAACCTAACAGCAAAGTCGACCAATCTTTGGATACTTAAATCCGGTAACTGAATCAGTGAAAGGGCAAGACAGATCTTTCTATAAACATGAAAAGGGCCCTGGGTTTGCAGAAAAATATATATAAAAAATACATTGGCGGGTTTAAAAAACTCGAAAATGATAAAAGGAGCACCTGTAGCATTCAGTAACAGATTTCCCCAGTGGCTGTTGCCAATATTCCAAGCTGGGTTTATATGAGGAAAAAAGCAGGGGGCGGGAACAGGGCCCTTTCCAATGCCAAACCTAGGCTGGAGTGATTGATCTGCTACTAGGAAATTTTAAAGGTGTTTGCGTTCCGTCTGTAAACTTCTTGTTGAAACCAGTTGTTATTGGTCACATTATTAAAAGGATCATCAGCTCTTGAAAAAGAGAGTTCAGAACAGCAAATATCAAATGCCTGTTGGGTTTAATGATCCTTGGTTCATCGTTACGTCATGACCCTGAAGGAAGTCCAAGCAGAAGGATAATCTTTTCAAGAGTGCTTGCATTTATGGACTTCATATATTTCTACTTCATTTAAGGACTGACCATACACTATTGTAATGGTTGGAATGGGCTTTTCTAATCTTATGTGAAGCATTTTGTATGTTAGTAAATAGGATGGCATATAAACATAGTAATCTAATTATAAAGCACGTTGAGTTTTTGTAAACATACACTTTATTACTTTAAATACACTCTTTACAGTATTTTCTCCAGGGAGACAGATCTCTTTGTCTAGAGTCCAACTGTAATTC
This sequence comes from Gekko japonicus, assembly GCF_001447785.1. NCBI lineage: Eukaryota > Metazoa > Chordata > Lepidosauria > Squamata > Gekkonidae > Gekko > Gekko japonicus. Next base: position 280,265 of record NW_015165274.1, on the reverse strand, counting down.
TGGGAGAACTCCATGTCCCACCCGGAGGCTGGAAACCCCAGGCCTGGAAGCAACCTCTGGTGACTTGGTATCACCCAACTTTCATGACTCAACTAGGCCTGGCTGTCTGCTACTGCTTAACAGCAGCCACCCTATGAAAGCCAGTGTGGAGTAGCGGAGCTTCAGAGTAGGGTGAGGAGACCCAGGTTCAAATTCCCATATTGCTTATGCATGATTTTGGACTGTCACATACTTTCAGTCTAATCTACCTCATAGTGTCAAAAAAAGAGGAGAGAAGTAGTATATAAACTGCTTTGTTCCCCACTGTGGAAAAAGGTGGGGTATAAATGAACTAAATAAATCATTAATACAGCTGAAGATGGGAGGCAGATAAAAAGTAGGTTGGTGAATGGTTGAGGAGACAATGATTCAAGGAAAGGGGAGAGGGCATGTGAGGAGGGGGTACAGGGGAAAGTGGGGTGCCACCCCACAAGTCCTTGAGGGTTCCTACCATGCAAGTGGGCCTGGACCAGCAGCTGGCACCACACAACTGGGCCACAGTTTTCCTTGGTAGAGGCTGCCGGGGGAGGGGTTAAGATAGAGGGGCAGATAAAGGTAGGTTGGCTGGTGGGTGGGAAGGAGATAGGGCTGCCAAGTCCAGTTAGGAAATTCCTAGAGATCTGGGGGGTGAAACCTGGGGAGGGTGGGGTTTGAGGGGTATAATGCCATAGACTCCTCCCTCCAAAGAAACCATTTCCTCAAGAGGAACTAGGGTTGCCCACCTCTAGGAGGGGCTTGAGCTCACCTGAAATTACAACTGCTCTCCAGATGACAGAGATCTGTTCCCCTGGTGAAAATGGCCGCTTTGGAGGGTGGACTCCATGGCATTATACCCTGATGAAGTCGCTTCCCTCCCCAAACCCCACCCTTTCAAGGTTCCACCCCTCAAGTCTCCAGGAATTTCCCAACCTGGAGCTGGCAACCCTAATAGTAGGACCGCTCTCTTTAGTTTGGAGATCTGCTGTGATTCCACGACATCTCCAGGCCTGACCTGGAGGCTGACAACTCTAAAAGGAGACAAGGAAGCAGTGAAAAGAGAGAGGTTATTGGGCTTTCAGGAAAAGGAAAGAGGAAATATTGGGACAGGAGGAAATGAGGTGCCTCCCACAAGCCCTTGAGGGTTCCCACTTGTTTGATCTATAAAGTCAACCTGCATTGCAGTTTTCATTTAAAAACAAAGCAGCCTGTATAACTTGTAGCTTCATAGAATGCATGGACAGCACTCAGCCCAGGGACCTGAAGTCTCAGGAAAGACTGGAAACATTCGTGAGAAAAACACTGTGTTTTTACATCCCCCCCTCTACCCCCAACTTCTCTAAAAAAGTGTTTTCTGATGAAAAATTGTTTGGGACATTTTTTGGAGCACACTGACAGTTCCTGGGGTTGGTGACTGATCTTAGGTCCCATCTTAGGGTTTTGCTACACAAGGAAACCAGTAGGAAACCAAGCAGGAGCCCATGTGATACGATGATCCATATACTGAAATGAGACTGGAGCAATCTGAGTCTAAACAGTCATAAGCTCACTGGGTCACCTTGGACCGGTCCCTTTCTTAGATTAACCTACCTCACAGGGTTGTTGTGCTGTGCTCCTTGAAGGAAGGACAGGATACAAAGACATTAGGGAAAAATAGCAGCAACACTACCCATATCATTGCTCTGTGTCAGGTCTCCCAGTTAAGACACTCTCCACAACACGCTTAAGCAGTGGTTGTTTATTGAGATACTAGGAGTGATGCCCGTTGTGGGAAGAAATACAATGAGATCTAGAAGGAAGCTCCAGATGAGTGTCCCGACTGTGGCTGGTGGGGCAGCAGAGGGAAGCGGAAAATGGAGGGAGGCAAGCCATGTTTCTTTCCTTCTGCTTAGCTATAAGGCAGGGCTGTCTCAAGTCATTTTGCTGCCCCAAGTGGGTAGAATGGGAGGACTCATGGTAGCAGATATGGTTCTCTCCACCTTGGACTTATTTTTTGAGTGGGAGGGGGGTGTTATGCAGTGGCAGCTAAGGTAGAAAAGCACCTCCTCCTGTGCCATGTTTTCTGGGTTCCAAGGGTCTGAAAAGTAGTTCCATAGCTGATTACATGGTTGCCAACTCTGGGTTGGAACATAACTGTAGATTTGAGGGGTAGAGCCTTGGGAGGGCAGAGCTTGGGGTGGGGAGGGACCTCAGCAGGGTATAAT
>NW_015165274.1:175182-277757 GCF_001447785.1 Gekko japonicus | reverse complement strand
CAGCAGGATATAAGGACACAGAGTCCACCATTTTCTTCAGGGGAACTGATCTCTGTCATCTGGAAAGCAGTTGTAATTCTGAGTGATCTTCAGCCCTCACCTGGAGATTTGCAACCATGGTTTCCCCCAACAGACTCTAAGAAGAAATTTATTTTGCCTCAGAACATCAACAGCAAACTGTTTAGAATGTTAGAGGGAAAGGCCAGTGAGGCCGCATATGCAAACGACCTCTGTGTTCCGAGGCAAAGGCAAATCAGGCCACATATGCAAATGACCTCTGTGTTCTGACTGGCTGTGGGGGGGAGAGGAACAGCACTCTGTTTAGAATGTTGGAGGCAGGACTCAGGCAAAGCAGCCAGTGGATAGAGAGACCCTCTGAATGACAGATCAGAGAGCAAACTGATTTTGGAGCGTGTTGGAATGTTCAGGGGAATCCATAACCAAAATTGAATTATATATACCGGAGGATGCTTACATTAGGAAACAGGCTCTGTGTCAGAACTAACAAAAAGGTGCGAAAATCCCGAGTTATAGGTAAGGCAAACAACACCCCACATCTCATGCATACCATCCAGCCCTTAGGTCACTATGGCAACCCTGACAGATATACGGTGCCTTATCTACATCCTAGCCTGGCAGATAAGACTCCAAGGCCAGCTCCCTTGGGAACCGGCACTGGGGCACAGCTTAAGAAATGGTTGTGGCTTCTAAAAGCATTCACTCCAAACAACCCATTGACTCCCTTCAGGAATTCCCTCCCCCAATATTATGGCAAGCAGTGAAGTGGATCGAAGAGAAACTAAACTAAAGATTGACACTCCGTACCTTCCCCTCTTTGCCCTTTTTCCACTAGTGTGCTCCTGGAGGTCCTGGATCAGATCGTGCCTCTGCTATTCACTCATTAGATAGCCTTAGGTAAAGCCATCAGCTCTAAACTTCGATTCCCAATCCTCAGAATAATATACTGGTCTACTTTAGAGGGCTGTGATAAAGACAAGATAATGTACTTGAAAAGGCTTTATTCAGTAAGTAATTGAACTGTGAAATCAACTACCAGGGGAGGCAGTGATGGCCACAAGCATAGATAGCTTTAAAAGGACATTAGGCAGATTTATGGAGGAAAGGTCCATCAGTGGCTACTAGCCATAGTAACACCATAATGTTCTGAGTGATTTCAATTTGAAGCTGTGTAATGGTGCCCGGATTTGAAAATGTCTTGTACAGACTGTGGAAACAATTGTGACTTGTCACCACCTTGAAATTAAAGAAGTTTGCAGAAATTGTAACCTTTTACTGTTTGTCTCACGGAAGAAGATAATTGAAATGAGAGTATCTATACACGTGATCCTCATGTGAACTGACTGATCTGATGAATCTTCTGACTTGATGAATACTGACTTGAGCTTTCCTTTTGATGAACTCTCTATCTATCTATTGACTATTTATCTATTGACTAATTATTACATTGAGACTTGGATATTTTGGACTGTATTTAATGTACTTTGGTGCTTTTGGTTATGAGTATGCAATTTTCGTAGATGATACCTTTATAGAATTTGATATTTTCACATTAAAATTATAGAACATGTTTTTTTTTAAAAAAATTAGACTTTAAAACAATTAGTGTTTATAAGATTTATTTTAAAATTTCTTAGCGCATTTCATTACAGTGGAATTGTTTTCATTTCCACATTCATGCTACTGTTCAACGGCAGCCACCCTATGAAAGCCAATGTGGTTTAGCAGTTTAAGCTTCAGAGTAGGGTCTGGGAGACTGAGGTTCGAATCCCCATCTTGCTGTGGAAGCTCAGTGGGTGATTTTGGAGCAGTCACATACTTTCAGCCTAACCTACCTCACAAGGTTTTTGTGCAGTTAAAAAAGAGGAAAGGAGAATAATGTAAGCTGCTTTGTTGCCCACTGTGGAGAAAGGTAGGATATAAATGAAATTAATAAATAATAAATTTAGCTGAAGATGGGAGGCAGATAAAAGGTGGGTTGGTGAATGGTTGAGAAGGAGAGAATGAGGCAGAGAAATGGGAGAGGATGTGGGGAGTTGCCAGGGTAGGGAAATAGCAAATAGTGTGGAAAGAGCAAATAGTGTGGGGAAGGGATACAGGATGAGTGCCACCCCATGAGTCCTTGAGGGTTCCCACGTGAGACTGACCCAGTGGCCAGCATCACAAATGCGGGCCACAGCTTTCCTAGGTAGAGGCTGCTGGGGGGGAGTTTAAGACAGATGGGCAGATAAAGGTAGGTTGGCTGCTGGGAGTGAAGGAGATAGTGTTGCCAACTCCAGGTTAGGAAATTCCTGGTAGAGTTCCCAGGTCCTACCTAGCCACCATTGGGGGGCTCCTGGGTCCTCTCTGGGATCTTCTTCCATGCGTGCTTCAATTATGTCAACCAGAAGTTACATCACTGCATCGCTGACATCGGGGTGATTGTCAGGCCCCCAGTTAAGTCACTCTCCACACACACTATTGGCAGTGAAATGTTTATGAGAGATATGCTTGCTGTAGGTTCAAGAACTTTTGTTAGGGCTGAAGAAAACCCGGGAACTTACAGGTTATAGGTAAAAGCATAAAATTCCACATTCACCCATGTCACACCTACCCCCCTAGCATTTCTATGGCAACACAGACAGATACATGGTGCCCTATCTAACCTAGGCATAGCACAAAGATTCACCAAGGTCAGTCCCATGACAACCAACCCTTGGGGCACAACTTCAGGAATAATTATGGCTTCTACTCCCATGCACTCTCACAACACCCCCCCCCCCCCCAGGAATTCAACATGACAAGCAAAGGGGAAGACAAACAGAACTTAAGGAAACAAACGTTAACCCTGGGCTTGACAGTAATCCTCTAGTTTTTGGGCAAAACTTTTATTTTTCTCTCTTCAAAACCATAGAGTTTGTCCAAAAAATATCATGAGATTATCACAGGTACCCCCTTTGATGTCCACCAGACGGACTTTGTAATGTGTGAATCAGTCCCAAGAGATCACTACACGTGGGCTTCCTCCTAAGTGGGGCTTCTGAATCTGGGGCTGATTCTCCACAAGCAGCTGTGCTGCCCTCGTTCTTCAGTTTGCTACAGTTGCATTGGCCAATTTCACACTATTTGCTGCACTGCTGCATTTTGACCCGCATCTCCCCCCATTTCCCCCCGTGTCTTCTCGATCTCAAAAAACAAGGATCGAGAAGACGCGGGGGAAATCAGGGGGAGATGTGGGTCAAAATGCAGCCGCACAGCAAATAGTGTGAAACTGACCAATGCAACCGGGGCAAACGGAAGAGTGAGGGTGGCACAGCTGCTTGTGGGGAATCGGTCTAGGTCTCCTCACTCCTAGTTCAAAAGTCTTACCAGGCCAGCTCTCTAGTTTAAAGTGCTGGATTTTTATCTCTTTAACAATGTACATTTTGCACAAGGCAGCCGGGAAATGGTGCGTTCATCAGGACAGGACTCGGGGCAAGAAATAAAACCTGCTATTTGCCTCTTGATATTCTAAAGAAGCACAGAATGTATAGCTGGCAGACACTTTCTGTTTGCTTTTTAAAACAAACCCTTATGCTTGTGAAGCATATGGGCAACGCTAGCCAAAGATTTTACCACCTGGAAAGCCAGCTGAATAAGATGTGGAGAAACCAGGGCAGAGCTTTACCAACTCAGCTCTCTTCCATCCAGCAAAACCAACTGAGGAAGTGAACTGATAACAAAGCCAAGGCCCAGAAAAGCGTCTTGCCACAGTGGTCCTTACCAGGTTCTTGAAGAGTGCCGTCACTTCCCTAGTGAAGACAGCCAGATTCAGGAAGCCTGTGGAAAGCTCATGGTTGTTCTGCGACAAGTGGTTGTTTCCAAAGTTTTCTAGAGTTTCAGAGTATTGTTCTTCATTCTCCACATGGGCTAAAGAAAGGGGATACTCAGAAGTAAGATCAGAAGAAAGGGTTGCCAGGTATGCAGTTTAAATCAGACAGTATGGTGTTTGCACTGACCAGAAATAACCCTTAGAAAATACCAGTCCTACGAATGTCTGTTGCTGTTGTTTTTTAATTAAGTAAAAAGTAGGCAGAATGGGGGTGTCACAGTCATTTCATGGATTGGGTCAGGGGGAATCTCATCATTTTCTGGCTCCTCCTTCCCTCCCCCTCTAGAGTCAACTAGCTCTGCTCTAAAGCACCAGAAGTTACTACCTTGCTGGATCAGGGGAATACTGTAGACATTTATCTTGATTTCAGTAAGGTTTTTGATAAGGTTCCACATAATATTCTTATTGACAAATTGGTAAACTGTGGTTTGGATCCTATGACTGTTAGGTGGATCTGTAACTGGTTGACAGATTGCACCCAAAGAGTGCTTGATAATGGTTCCTCATCCTCTTGGAGAGGAGTGACGTGGAGTGCCTCAGGGATCTGTCATAGGACCTGTTTTGTTCTGACAGGCTGGAAAACTGGGCTAAAACAAATAAAATGAATTTCAATAGGGATAAATGTAAAGTTCAGCATTTAGGTAGGCAAAACCAAATGCATAATTATAGGATGGGGAAAACTTGGCAGTAGTATGTGTGAAAAGGATCTAGGGGTCTTAGTAAACCATACACTGAACATGAGTCAGCACTGTGATGCGGTAGCTAAAAAGGCAAATGCAATTTTGGGCTGTATCTACAGAAGTATAATGTCCAGATCATGTGAAGTGACCGTATTGCTTTACTCTGCTCTGGTTAGACCTCACCTAGAGTACTGTGTTCAGTTTTGGGCACTACAATTTAAGGATATAGAGAAGCTAGAATGTGTCCAGAGGAAGGCAACGAAAATGATGAGGGGTCTGGAGACCAAGTCCTATGAGGAAAGGTTGAAGGAGCTGGGTATGTTTAGCTTGGAGAAGAGACAACTGAGAGGTGATATGATAACCATCTTCAAGTACTTGAAGGGTTCATATAGAGAATGGTGCAGAGTTGTTTTCTGTTGCCCCAGAAGGTTGGACCAGAACCAACAGGTTGAAATCAAATCAGAAGGGTTTTCAGCTAAACATTAGGAAGAACTTCCTGACAGAGCAGTTCCACAGTGGAACAGGCTTCCTTGGGAGGTGGTGGGCTCTCCTTTTTCGGAGGTTTTCAAACAGAAGCTAGATAGCCATCTGACAGCAATGCTGATTCTGTGAACTTAGGTAGACCATGAGAGGGAGGGTAGGAAGGGTTGTATCTATAGCCAGTTATAGGGTTGCCAACTCTGGGTTAGGAAATACAGATAGATTTGAGGGGTAGAGCCTGGGGACGGACCTCAGCAGGGTATAATGCCATAGAGTCCGTTGCCCAAAGCAGCCATTCTCTCCAGAAGAACTGATCTTGGAGATCTCCAGGTGCTGCCTGGAGGCTGGCAATACTAAGGGGAGGGCCAGACCTGTAGATTTGAGGGGTAAAGCCTGGGGAGGGCAGGGTTTGGGGTGCGGAAGGACTTCAGCAGGGTATAACGCCATAGAGTCCACTGCCCAAAGCAGCCATTATAATAGCTGGGAAATTTTCTGTAGGGGAAATGATGTGCTGTGGCTGAGGAACATGGTGATTTCTGGGAGATCTCCAGGCCCCACAGGGAGACTGGCAACTCCAGTGACTGTTTAAGGGAAGATTGGGATATGTATTTTACCTCAGGACACATTCAATGACTCCCAACAGCGACAACAAACTGTTTAGAATGTTAGAGGCAAAGGCCAATCAGGCCATATATGCAAATGACCTCTGTGTTCTGACTGGCTACTGGGGGGAGAGGAACAGCAAATTGTTTAGAATATTGGAGGTGAGACTCAGGCAACGCAGCCAGTGGACAGGAACAGCTTCTGAGTGACAGATCAGGGATCTAACTGATTTGGGATCATGTGGAATGTTCAGGAGAGTCCATGACCAAAACAATTATTATATAGAGAGATGGCATAATTTAACTGCAAGATCTTGAAATGTTGATGGAATAAGGAAGACTAAAAAATTAAATTGATTGTAACTGGCAACTTTCACTAAACACAATAATTTTCAGAAAGGAGATCTAAGTGGATCTAAATTCTGCAGGGCCTGTAAGACGGAGCTCTTCCACCAGGCTTCAGTTGAGGCAGCAGGCGCCCCCCCCTCTACTGGGCCCCCTCTTCAGCTGGCCAGAGCTGTTTTACCATCTGGGAACCCCAATCTGAAATAGACCTCATCTGTTGAGGCTCTGGATCAGAACATAGGAATTTTATTGTATTTTATCTGATGCATTTTAATTGTTTTTAATTGTTCGTGTATTATATTTGTGGGGAGGGTGGGATAAAAATCTAACGAAATAAAAATAAAGTTGCAATTAGTTTTGTAATCCTAGACCTATTGCATTGTTTAGTGAAGGTCCTTGCTGTTTCAATTGTTTTTTAACAAATTGTAATCCACTTAGAGTCTCAATGAGAAAAGACAGGCTAAAATCAAGCAAGCAAGCAAGCACATCTATTGTTTTTGTTAAGCCATCTGGTAACCCTATTAGAAGAGTACAGTGGAATCAGACCAAGGGTCCATCTAAGCAAGCATCTTGTTACTTACAGCAGCCAACCTGATGCCTTCAGAAAACTCACAGGGAGGGCACAAAAGCAACAACTGCCCCCAACTATGGCCCCCAGGAACTGAAATTCACTGCTGGGGTGGGCTGCTGAGGTGGACTGGCCATGTAACTCAAATTTCCTAGTAGGCCAGTGCCCTAGAGCAGGGCTCCTATCCAGCCTGTGAGCAACTAGTTCTCTGCTGCTTCCTGCTTCTGCTTAGGGATCCCAAGTCCCCCCGGGGGGCGGGGAAACCCCCACTCCAGAGGCCTGTTCCCCGCCGCCGCTGGAGCGGGCCCCGGGGGGAACTCCACCCCGACGTGTGTGTCACCCGGAAGTGACGCAGGCATGCTGGGGGCGGGGCCACGACCATACAAGGGAAAACTCTATGGTTTTCCCTTGTATGGTCATGGACCCACCACCAGCGTGCCTGGCGTCCTCCCGTCACTTCCGGGTGGCGTGCGCACACAAGACACTGACCGGGAGCCCCCCGCTCCCGGCGAAGATACACTTGGCAACCCTACTTCTGCTTCCTGTTTCCTGCATTGCAGCTCCTTTTCCCGAGTCACTCCTATTTCCTGCTTCACAAAGGACAGAAAGAAAGCTAAGCCTCCCTTTCCTCCATTGGCTGAGGGCTCCTCCCCCTTCTCCTGGGGAGGAAGGGGGAAGGAAAGAGCCAGAGAGAAAGAGAAACAGAGTCCTGTGGCACTTTTAAGAAGACCAACAATGTTTTATTCCAGGTATAAGCTTTTGTGTGCAAACACGCTTCTTCAGAGCCAGAGAGAGAGACCCATGGAACCTTTTAAGACAAATGGCATTTTATTCCAGGTATAAGCTTTTGTGTCAGACAGAGAGAGGGAGGGAGGGAAATTTTAGAGCAACAGAGAGAGAGAGATGGGGTCCCATGGCACTTGGAGATATTCCCCTTTCCAATTCTAACAGATGGGGGGGAGGAAACCTAACAGCACAGCTTGCAGTCTTTATTAGTGGAAGGGAATAAGAGTTTAGTAGCACCTTAATGACTAACAAAATTAGCAGCAGGGTAGGAGCTTTCGTGAGTCACTGCTCACTTCTTCAGATACAGCTAGAATGGAAGTCCATCTGTCCTTATATCTTGGAGAGTGAAGTGATTTCAGACACCAAATGACAATATCCCGCATTGGTATTTAGAGAAGAAACCTAGGTCCCATCCAGGAGGATGCATTGCCTTCCTGAGCTTCATTATCAGTTGCAATTCAGCAGTCTCTCTTTCTAATCTCCCTTTGAAATTCCTTTGTAGAAGAACTGCTACTCTTAAGTCAGCAACTGAATGTCCTGGAAGGTTAAAATGTTCTCCCACTGTTTTTTTAATGTTGTTGTTTCTAATAGCAGTAGAAAGAGTAAAAGTCCATAGCACCTTAAAGACTAACAACATTCGTGGTAGGGTATGTGCTTTTGTGAGCCACTGCTCACTTCTTCAGCCTTATTTCCATTTATTCTTTGCATCCTCCAGGACTGAATTCTCCTGGACTAAATTGAGACCTAGGTTTCCTGTCTCATTACCAACGCTGATATCTCCATGCCTACTACCCCTCTGCATATCACACTTAATCCAATCAAGCCTGCTATTGCCATTTGGCATCTGAAATCACCATTATAAAGTTTATCTCCAGTACCTCATGTTACATTTTACAGCACACATGGCCTGGCGTTACGAAGTGACATTTATGCCAGATCTGGCCCTCGTAAAAAATAAGTTCAACAACTCTGCCATCGAGGGTCACTGCCCCAGCAACTCTTTTGGGGCTGGTGCCTGGGGAGTGTGACGTCGCTTCTGGGCGATACTCTAGGAATTTCTCCAATCTCTATGGTCTTTCTTTAGAGATTGAGGGAAATTCCTAGAGAGCATCATCAAACACCATCTACCCTCCATTTTTCTCCTGCTCAACATATTATTAAGGGTAGGGAACTGAGATCAGGAGTAGGAGCTCTCCCACTGCCACCAGGCCAATGGTAAGCGTAAGTATAGCCCGTTTCCAAATCATACATCATCATATTTTGCAGGCAATAGACTGAGAGAAAAATGTTGCCAGATCTAACCCTGTGTTGATGCCAAGTGGTTTGTAAAGGGTGCTTTCTCCAAAGCCCTGAACAGACAGCAATTACCAGGCAGTGACACTAACCTCCCTCCTTTTCCACCACACCACCATGCATGGAACTTTAACTTACTGAGACCAGAGGTATGAATGGCTTTCACATATTTCTTGATTCGCTGAAGAATGGCTTGGTCGCTGTCCAAGCTCTGCAAGGCAAGAGTACAAAGAGCTCATCAGAGTGCTGGGTAGTGCCAGGCCACACAAAGTCCCTTTGAAGCACCCGTTGTTGGCAGATGTTCAGCACAGCTGCTAGGGTACCGAAAACTGGGTAGATCCCAGTCACAGGAGGGAAAGTGATCTGGCTGGCTGAGATGGGCAGAAAATTCCATGTGGCCTTGGGCCAGAAGGCCGGGTCCAATCTTCTCCCCAGTGCCAGGAGGGGAGGGGCTGTCCCTGACATGATAACATCATGCAAAGTAACATCATCACATCAGGGATGGAGTGTCATGCACACAAACCCCTCCCCCTGCTTTCCCCCAACCATTTAAAGGGAACCCTCCCTTTAAATGGTTGGGGGGGGAGTGGGCACCCTGCGTGCCTGCCCTGCAAGCAATGAATTTGCCACTTGCAGGGCAGGTACGGGCAGTCCCTGCCTGAAAAGGGCAGGTACGGGCAGTCCCTGCCTGAAAAGGGCATGCACGTGCCCTTGCAAACAGCAAGTTCACTGCTTGCTGGGCAGGTGTGGGTGGCCCCTGCTTGAAAAGAGCAGGCGCCGCGCCTGCCCTGCAAGCGGCGAATTTGTGGCTTGCAGGGCAGGCACACACGGCCCTCACTTGAAAACAGCATGCATGGCACTCGCTCTTTTCAAGCAGGGCCGCAGATGACTGCTGGAGGTGGGGCTTCCCCCTGCAAGCCAAGTCGCCAGCATCTGGGGGAAGCCCCAAAAATCAGGGGATCCCCTGCCCCCACCTGGGAACTGGCATCCCTAGCAGCTGGTCCATAGGTAACATGGGGCACATGGGGCCCATGGGGCCTGGCTCCCTAGTGTTTCTTCTGGGCCCCCTCCCTCCAGGGCTGCCCCCCAAAGTGCTCCAACTGACCACCTGCACGGTACTTTCATTTCATTAGCTGGTGGCCCCCCCCGAGGCACTATCACAGTTTGGGCTTTCTGGCGTGTGTTGCTAAAATGTTTGTGCATACTGCTACTACTGTTGTTCTTCAGAGTTCACCTCTTTGGTCAGGGTGTCTAGAAATTAAATCTCAGGAAATGGTGCAACAGGAAAAGAATGGAGATGTAAAAGATAATTTGTTTTGTTTTGATAACTACTGAAAATTGGTATAATTGTATTTTAAGTACTTGTATTTTAAGTAACTGTTACCTGTAGAAAAAGTGGATTTGGGAAAATAGAATACTGAAGTATGGGGCTGGAGGTCGGAGCACTGCTGGAAGCCGGCTGAGGGGGAAAGGGTGGGGGGTAGGATATAGGTTAGGATTGTAATGGTGAATATAAGTTTATGTTAACATGTCTAAATATATCCTAATAAATTGTTTAAAAAAAAAAAAGGAAATGGTGCAACTTATGTTTCACCTCTTTTGCACATCCACACATATTGATGCCAGGGCAACACATAGCACACTCCCTGACATATGCACTAACACATCAAGGCACCATGCAGCACACACCCTCTGCCCACTTTCATGTGCTCCAACTGAGAGCCGCAGTGGTATAGTGGTCCAAGTGTCAGGCTAGGATTTGGGAGACCCAGGTTCGAACCCCCACTCTGGCATGGAAACTTGCTGGGTGACCTTGGGCCAGTTACTCTGTGTAAATCTAACCTACCTCATGGGGTGGTTGTTAGGGGAAAACGGAGGCAGGGGGAACTATGTAAGCCACTTTGGGTCCCCACTGGGGAGAAAGCATACCTGAAGGATCACCTTCTCTGCTACCTGAGCCCTCTGGTAATCTGCATAGATCCTGCTTTGTTTGCCCCATCATCTGAGGCTAGACAGCTAGGTTGCACAGAAGTGATGTCATCATACCAGGGACACCAAAGATGTGCCCCACTCCCAATTTCATTCACCCAAGCATTTCTTCTGACCAGCAGCCAGCAAAGTGAGCCAGAGGCAGAAGATCCTCTACCCCTGCAGGAAATCGGCAACCCTAATTCTACCCAAGATGCAAACAAAATGGGCCTATGATTATGACCTGGAAGATCTTTTCCCCTCACTCTTCCTGATTTTTGTTAGTTAAGTTTATTTAGGTTTAATAGCCCTCAGCCCCGGGAGACTGGACAGCTGTTCTGTGGCTCACAAGGCCCTGTTTTCACCTGCCCATCCTGCCTGGTGGGGCTATTTCCCTTCTTCATTCGCTGCCACCACTCACTGGAGTAACACCGCCTTCCTAGAGGAACAGTGAGACCCCTCTGGCTGATTCCCCAACCCGGGAAAGTGGGTACCTTGATCTTTGGGCGCCCCTCCAATTTGGGCCCGGTTGGGTTCCCTGGCCTCCCTTTGCTTCTGGTAATGTGTTGAGCGGGGAGGACTAAGTGGTCAAGGCACTTCCAGGTCTTATAACTCAAAAAGGTTTATTTGAACTATATACAACTTAGGCACAAAAATTAACACAACCGGGCACAGAAAATAAACAGGATTAAACTGCAATTCCTCTGTCCCTACACACACCCTCTCTACCTCTGGAGGTTGTGGCCTCAGGATAGGATTTGCTTTCCCCCTCCTTGTTGTTGTGGAGAGAAACTCCAGCCCTCCTCGGGACTGGTCACCAGTACTGCTACTCTTCTAGGCTCTCCACCATGGTTTATAGTGGCCTGGATTGCCCACAAAGTGTGGAGTAGCAGGAGTCCCACCTGTACACTCTCTTGAAGCTGCTGTCCAAGCTGAGCCAAAGGCCAAGACTAGGCTGAGACTAAGCCTTTATCTGCCAGGCTTCTGGGAAATGTAGGCCAGGAGGTATGGCCGCCCCATTGTTCCCTATGGAGCACCTCCCCCCTCCAGAGGACTACCAGACTGGCAGCCATTTTAAAATAAACTGCTGCTTCTGCATGGCAGCCATTTCGTTACATAGCCCATAGGCCATATACCATAAAAGAAAATTTTAAGAGTTTAACAGAACAGTAAAACAAAAATTTGCCACATCACGATGCAGTTTTGGCAGAGGCTGCTCAGAAGTAGTCTTAATCTTGCTGCATCAGGAAAACACTGAGAGCCAGACTATGTGTGAAACTAGAGGGTTGTGACTGGATTCCACAATGTATAATTTAGTTGCTTTAAAAAGCCCATATCGGTGAGGGCCATGGTAAAATACATGGATTAACTCATCCCCTATTGAAATTACCTGCTTGTTGCTTTCAGCCACAGTGGAGGAGAAGAAAATAGGTACCTTGTAATACTCACTTTTCCCCTCTCACCAGAGCTAAAAGCAGTTGGGGGGAAAGCAGTTTTAGGGTTGCCAACCTGGGGTTCTCCCAGAATTACAATTTCTGGAGATTTGGGGGTGGTGCCTATGGAGAGGAGAATTCAGGAAGGGATTTTACCTAGAATCTATAGCATATTATAAAGTCCGCCCTCTGAAGCCGCCATTTTCCCCAGGGGAACTGATCTGTGTAGTCTGGAAATCAAATGTAATTCCAGGAGAACTCCAGGCCCCACCTGGAGATTGGCAACTTTAGTTCTCCTGGAGAAAATGACAGATTGCTAGGGCAGACTCTATGGTATCATATCCCTGCATAGCAACCCCTGCCCCCAACCCAAACTTCACCCCCCTGGTACCATCCCCAAATTCTCAGAATTTCCCAAGTTGGAATAGGTAATTCTGCTAGTAGTACTGGACTTATTCAACACATAGATCATAATGTGTGAGTCCTTGAAAAAGAGCAATTGGCCTAGAGTCACCCAGTGATCATCATGAAAGAGTGGCCCTGACCCTAGTCCAAAACTCTGGCCAGTACCCCACACCAGTTACAACCACATCAGTCTCCAGATCAGGATTGAAAAGATGCTACTTTCCCCCAGCAGGAAAATAACACCCAGTTTCAATCCCATAACTTTTAATAGTTTTTGGAAAGGGATATCTCGATTTGTAGTCGATTTTAGGAGATTCAGGCTGGGAACTTTTCAAAACATGTCCGCCATCTTGTGCGACACTCTGCGCCCCCCCCCCATTTGACTTCATTTTTGACATGGAATCTAATATGTACAATATGTACAGCACTCTGAAGTTTTGTAACCATTTTAATTGAGTGGATAGACTGTCTGGAATTGTATCCATTCATGAAGCACCATAAACAGCCTGAAAGTTCGAGGAATGTTTGCAGAATGTTAAATCTCTCTATATAAAAGAAAGTCCCCTCACCGTAAAATCAACGCCCAGGCCAAACCGCTGGACCTAAAGACACCAAATTCGGGGAGAGCACTCCCACCATGGCATAAGTGCTCGCTAAGAAGGGCTTTTTTAGAAATTTGACCCCAAGAGGGTCGAAAGGGGAGAAATGTGCTCCCCCCCATTGATTCCTATGCGGTTGCCAGGCAGCTCTCTCCCTGCACCCCCCACTCTCTCATTGGTCAGCTGCAGATCTCAGAGTTCTGAGGTAAAAAACCCAACAGTTACAGGGGACTGCAGACAGCTAATGACAGCTGAGGAAATCAGGAGTGGCCAGTAAGCACCTGTGAGGTTCAGTAGTGCAGCTGGCCCAGCCTTTCCGATGGCTTACAACACACTCCCCCCACCTCCTACACCTAACAGGCAGTTGTCTGTTGGGTGCAGCTCTACCTCCACAGTAGCTTCTAATACTCCTCCCCCCTCCCCCTCATACACTGGACAGGCAGCTGCCTGTCAGGTGTAGGAGAGGAGGTGGGATGACTTCCAACACACTCCCCCCACCTCCTACACCTAACAGGCGGTTGTCTGTTGGGTGCAGCCCCACCTCCACAGTGGCTTCTAATACTCCTCCCCCTCCTACACTCGACAGGCAGCTGCCTGTCAGGTGTAGGAGAGGAGGTGGGATGCTTAGAGGCACCGGGGAGGTTTGCTCAGCAGGATTGCCTTAGCACTGCAGCTGGCCCAACCTCCCCAATGCCTTTAAATACAATCCCTCCCAACACCAGAAGGGCCAGTGTCTGTCAGGTGTAGGAGCAGGGCCATAGTATGAGAGTTTATGGGGAGATAATAAAAGACATTTCAATGTGTACCTCTCTCATGAACCTGAAGAAATTTCAACCACATCACCACTCCCTCACACCAACTCCCCCTCACACCTCTCACCTCTTACTGCCCCCAAGAAAGCTCTTGGCAAATGTCGAGTCAGATACACCAATGCTACAAGGAGGAGTCAACTTAGGTATGCAGCAAAGACAATTGCACATGGTACTCCTGTGGAGCACTGACCTGCGCAGGCCAAGTACCAGCAAGATCACCCTCAGGTGCTCAGAACAACACAGTCTCCATATGAGCAAAACAATCCAGGAACACAAGTAGAGAGGCCATCACTTTCATGGAAGATGGCAAGAATTGACTTAACAGATGACTGCTTCTTAAATGGACAGTTCTATGTTGCCTGCTCCAGAGTGAGATCATCAAGCAGCCTGGTGATCCTAGCACCTGAGGGCAGAACCACCAATGTGGTCTGCAGAGAAGTCCTTTGATCGAGGAAAAAAAAGTACGCATGTCTCACTTAATTTTTTACACTACAGTCTTCTCCACTAGAATTCCAACAACTGTCACATTTCAAACTTCACGTCATCGGTATTATAACTGGATTTACGGAACTTAAATACCGTAGCAAAGCACGGGTATCAGAATAGTAGAGATATATTATAGTACTGACAATTTTATTTTCAGTCCTTATTCCCAGCATGGAGTTTGCCTTTTTCACTGCTGCTGCACTGCCTTCATTTTTGGTCCCTGCTGCTGCTTGATAGGGCAGCAGGAGAAAAACAGGGTTGGGAAAAAATGGCATCCCACTATGCCACAACATCACTTCCAGTTACACACCTGAAGCTTGGTGGCTTTGACCACAGACTTTCAGGGAGATCATAGAACATCCCATGACACATTGGCGTCACATCCCGTTACGTAGCCAGAAGTGATGCTGTTGGTAAGTCTTTGTTGCCCCTCCCCCCAGTCTCCCAGAGTTTGCCAGTTCTATGCTACACACTGAACTAAAAACAATATACAACTAAAAAGCCACAAGGACTAAGAAACTATAATAACTAACTATGATATGATAATAACTATGATAATAGCTATCATAAAAAAATAAACAGCAGGTAGTCTACCTCACCAACTCCACATTACATGATAGGGGGAACTTTAACAATATGGAATCCTTTCTAAAAATTTCTGGAAGGCCCTAAACTTATGCTGACAAGAGCCAAGGCCAGCAGCTACACAAAGGTCACACTGGACAGCCCCAGCTGTAGTTCAGTATCTCTGTGATGTGGTCCTCTTCCAAGTCAGCCTCAGATGCAGAGATCAGGGATAAAGCAGCTGGGGAAAATTGGCTTTCTCCAGAAAAATTAGGCTTGGAGAGGAAAGTTCCACACCTGCAGCCCTGCTCTGTGACTCTATTACTTCTATTGTGAGTCCTGCAGAGGCCCTCAGTGCAGAAATCTCATTTCCACTTGGCACTCCAGAGGCAGTTTATTCCAAACACACCCTGAAAAGGAGAGAGAATCCTTGCCAATTGTCAAAGAGAGAAAGCCTCTCTTTGGAAACCTCCCTCATTTAATGTGCACTGGAGGCTAACAAATCAATAGGACCTATTCTCCATCCTCTGTGGCTCAATGATATGGGAACCGGACTGGTTGGTACAGTGCAAAGACACCCAAATGGCAATGACATCCAACTGCGAGGTGGATGGCAGTGAAATTTAAATTAGGAGCAATGTAGCAAGTCCTCAGAGCACAAGTCAGAGACTGGCATACATCTTGGCCAGGGCCGGATTTAGACTTGCTGAGGCCCTAAGCTATACAAAACCCAGAGGCCCCCTACTCTTTTAAATTACATCAGCTGGTCTCAGAAAAATTTAAAATATATACGCCTTTTTAATATTTGAAATCATTTTTTATATTGTGTTTTTATTTGAGGCCCCAGCAGATTGCGAGGCCCTAAGCTGTAGCTTATTTAGCTTATGCATAAATCCGGCACTGATCTTGGCACATGGACAGCCAGAGCAGCTGGCTTGGCAAAGAAGCCAGAAGTCCATGGAAGGGTACAAGGTCAACAAGGGTGTGCTCCTTCCTATTTGCAGTATGTACCAGGAGTCGCTCATGCAGTTCTACACACAACTCAAGGTCTGGATCAGCCTCTTTCAACATGCACAGTAACCAAAAAAAAAAAAGTTGCCTTTGAACATATTCAGAAGTCTTTCCCCCACCACAGCCAGTTCTCAGGGATGCCACTTAGATCTTGAATCCTCACAACTGAGCAATAGCTAGTGCACAGGTCAAAGGCTTCGTGCACTCCCCCCCTCAACAAACTGAAGACAATGCAATCCTAAACAAAGCTGCACCCACTGATTTAGAAGGGTGTCAGTCTGTTTAGGATTGCAGCAAGAAGCATTTTAGGCTGGAGTGAAAGACTCATGCAAGACTACCCGGTGAACTTCAGAGCTGTGTGAGAATGTGCATGCATGAACAGCCAATTGCACTGTGCTAGTAGGAAGCAACAGTTTGGAGCAACCTGCTGAAAAGCTATGAACTGGACAACAGTCTGATGAAAAATCAGCTTCCTGTTTATGACTTAATCAGTGCTGTTTGAGCATCCCTAGCTTAGAGATCTTTTGCCACCTCATTTCAATGAAAGCAGGAGGCAATAAAAAAGTCCCAGGCTTCAAAACCATGAGACCCAGTAGATCAGACACTTCCAGGAGAAAGGGGAATGTTTTCTTAAATCCCAAATCAAACCACACAAGTTGTAAAGAAGAATTTATTGAGGAGAGGACAAAAGTCATTTATTTATTTTAGAAAGTTTATATGCTGCCTCTTCAGAGACCTGCTTAGAGAGGCTTACAGTCATAGTACAGAAAATAAAGTGCAAAACAAAAATCACACACCAATCATTTGCAAATATATACTAAAATGCAGCAGTTTAACTTCTGCTACAAGCCACCATGAAAACTCCTTTAAAAAAAGAACTGCTTAAATCCCAGTGCAGACAAACAGGTAGGAGCAAGCAGAACCAAGGCCCGGACGCTCCCCAGAACATAAGAAGAGCCCTACTGGATCAGACCAGTGGTCCATCTAGTCCAGCATCCTGTCTCACACAGTGGTCAACCAGTTCCTCTGGAGGGCCAACTACAAGGCACAGAGGCCAAGACCTTCCCCTGATGTTGCCTCCTGGCTCTGGGATTTAGTGCCTCTGAATGTGGAGGTTCCGCTAAATCATGGCTAGTAGCCACTGATAGACCTAATCTCCACTAATCTAATTCCCTTTTAAAGGTATTTAAATTCCTGTGGCCATCCCTACATCCTCTGGCAGCAGATTCCACATTTTAATCACTCTCTGTGTAAAGAAGTACCGGTATTTCCTTTCGTCCGTCCTGAATCTATTGCCCATCAGTTTCAATTGGATTCTGTCGAATTCTAGCGTTTTGGGAGAGGGAGAAAAAAATTCTTTGTCATCATCATCAGCTACCATTATTGGCATCACAACAAAACATAGATCATCAAGGGATAAAGGGTACAACCTTCATTGCTGGAGTTGAAACATTCCTCTCCTCTTAGTGGCACAACATAGAAATTTAGCCACCAAATCAGTGATCTCAGAGTTCTGGGAAGATAGTAAAAAAACCGTCTTGCAAACATCAGATTGACCCTTGCAAATCTGTAGCAGAGGTTCTAGATATATGGCACGAATATCACAGTAAAATATACAGTGCAGGAGAACATGTTCAGTACTTTCTATCTCCCCCAAACCGCAAGAACAAAGCCTAGAGGAGTATGGCATTTTTTAAAACCTCCCGTACAGTACCACAGAGGGAAGAACATTAAAACGAGCTAACATAAATGCCCTCCGATGCTCAGAAATAGTCAAGCTGGAGAAGTACTCAGCCAAAACACCATTAGTGGACATCCCCCACCACAAAGGGGAACATCTACCAGAGGCAAGACTTCTAAGTTCTTGCATCTCGATATCAATAAGTCTTTGCTTGACTAAAGCAAAAACACACCTCTCGGAAAGGTACGCACGGTCATCCAAACTGAACCCAATTACAGAATTTTTTTCCCTATGTAGGACATCGACTCAGAAGATTGTGATTCAGTTAGCATGTGAGCAATTAGGCTATTGGAATTACATCTGAAATGTAAATGGAGCCAAAATTTAATTGCTGTGATCCAAGCTTTGGTCGCTAAACACCTTTGATTTGTCTCCAAACAAATAGCTGCATAGGGCACACATGCTGGCAGCCCTAAGATTTTCCTTAAGAACTTAGATTGTACACGTTCAACTGTTTTAATAAAAGCTGAGATCCAAATTGGAATGCCATAGAGCAATTTGGCGCTAATTTTGTAATTAAACACTCAAAGAGCTGCAGGGATATATTGATTCCCCTTGGTATAAAAAAGCGGGAAATTGCGAGAATGTTACTGTTCACAGATTTTAACACTTCTTTAATTTGAGTATCCCATCCAGCTCTGGAGTGGAAATAGACTCCTAGATATCTAAAACTTTTGACCTGTTCAATCACTTGTCCTCTAATATTCCACTTAACAGGTTTCCAGTTTTTTCCAAAAGCAATGATTTTGGACTTATCAAAGTTTAGGGACAGTTTATTCAGTTCACAATAGTCTAGAAAGCAAGATAACATCCTTTTCATCCCTATTTCCGAGAGGGAAAGGAGCACCGCATCATCTGTGTACAGGAGTAACAGGACATGGGTCACCCCCAATTTAGGATTATGTCCATCAGTTCCTTCTAAGAAGGGAGCCAGGTCATTTAAAAATAGGTTAAACAGAAGGGGCGCCAAAATGCACCCTTGTTAACTCCAATAGTAATTGGGATCTTAGGAGTTGAGCATCTAACCTGGCAGGTAGTCTCAGAATGGAGCTTTTTAATCAAAAAGAGCAATCTCTCATCAATCCCCAGGTCCCTTAGTTTCCTTCACAGGATATCTCTAGGAACAGAGTCGAAGGCACCCTTGAGATCTAAAAA
Source organism: Gekko japonicus (assembly GCF_001447785.1). NCBI lineage: Eukaryota > Metazoa > Chordata > Lepidosauria > Squamata > Gekkonidae > Gekko > Gekko japonicus. The sequence continues at coordinate 258,961 of NW_015165274.1, read as the reverse complement.
AGCTGTGCATAAAGTAAGCCCCTTCACTTTCCTATATTTATTTGTCAGATGGTTCAACACAATACAGTGGTCTAAAGTTGACTTCCCCTGGCAAAATCCAATTTGTTCCATGCCTAAAACTTGCTGGTTTGAAATCCATAGCTTAAGTTTATTGGCCAGGTATCTCGCATACAGCTTCCCAATGGTGGATAACAGGCTGGTTGGCCTGTAGTTACTAGGGAGCTGGGGATCTCCTTTTTTAAATATAAGGACCACTTGTCAAGTTTAAAGAAGGGAATATTGGGCAAAATGATGTCATAGAAACAATTAAGAAGATTCTTGGCAATATTTAGAGGGTCAATTATTTGTGGTGAAGAAACAGTGTCTCCTACAGGCAGAATTAAGATGTGTTTTACAAAGTATAAACTCTAATTTCAATAAGAAATATTCCTTAAAATAACTGTAAAAAATATTTTAAAGGGCCAAAATCTAAAAAGTGAGTTGAAGATGTTTATGAGAGTTTAATGCAACAAGCTATTTTAAAATATTAAAAGAATTTGGGTAAGCAATATAATTTAGAAAACAATTTGTAATGCTGTATTTTAATATGTCTATATATTCTTTAACAGAAAAGTCACAAAATGTTATTGTAATGATATGTTATGTTTTATGTTTATGAAATGCTTTAAAACATGTTTATGCACCTATATTAAGTGTAAAGAAGAACAATGATGGTAATTGAGCTGAGAACTTAATACTGAGAATGACCTCAGCCTTGGAAAGTCCAGCCAGAAGAACAGAAGACTGGGAGTTATAAACAAAGTTGTAAATCAAGAATAATGGCCTACACCTACGGTTATAGGAGTAAGAAACTCTGCCAGCTACCATCCTGTGTGCCAAGGATGAGACTGATGACTGACTGATCAAAGAGGACTGAACTGAGCATGTCTAAATGATGTCAGTGATGATGTAAAGTGAGGAGGAGCAAGAAGAGTATATAAGTCTGTATTGTATCCACTCATTGAAGTACTCAGGCTGAAAAGCTGTGGAGTGCTTCCTTTATTCAAATAAATACTTTTTATTACCCTTTACTGCCTGGAAGATTTTATTGGCTAGCCACATAAGTCAAAGAACCTGAAGCGCCTTTAGCGTATTGGCAACATCACCTTACACTTACTAACACTAAACTTAATTTGTCACACTGTTGCCCATTCACCCAGTTTGTGGAGATCCTCTTGGAGCTCTTCACAGTCAGCCTGTCTCAAACCCTTCAGCCACAATAACAATCGACTTCTGCTCACCAGTCGCTTCCTTGTACACCATGGCCCGGAGCAACAGGTGGACCAATGCCTGCTACTGCTGCTGTACAGGTCTCAGCTGAGGAGCCCTTGCAGCACTGGTACAGCAATTGCCGGAGCTTGACTCTGCGTGCTCCTAGCTGGCAGTGGCCCACCGAGAACATTCTCAGCAAGCTTAATGGCCCATCTGCCCCTGTTGTGGAGCCTAAATGTACATGCACTTGCACCTACCTGCATTTTGTACTAGGAAGGTGAAGCATCCGCTTTCCCCACTTGGAGACAGTGGTATGGAACCTCCATTCTACCACTCCACTGAGGACAGTTTGAAGCCTTCTTCTATCCTTTACTTCTTAGGTACCCTGGTGAGGAAGCTAGACCCAGAAAACTAACAACAATTTTGGCAATATTTGAATAAGGCATGTCTTAGCTAGCCACCAAAGTAGTTCCTTGTCCAGGAGAACCCCAAATTTGTGAGACTGAAAGCAAAGCAGTTCCTGCTTGACTTGTCCCTGGGCCATTAAACTTCCCAGCTTCCCATCTCATACATTTACAAGGCTTGCAGTGATCCATTGATAATAGAGTGTCAGACAACTGTGTTTCTCTAGAGCAGGGATTCTTAACCTGGGATAGATTCCAGGGGGTCTGTGTACTTGGATTGGGGGGGGGGGTTACATCTTTATTTTCACTAACCGCTAACTAAAATTTATCATTTCCTTCAATTATTAATGTAGGAAACAAACCACAATAGTATTAGCAGTATCTGTGACTTTGTCACTAATAGAAATCACAAATATTGTCATATCACATTACAGTTGTTGCAGATATCTCAAAATATCATTTAGACGCAGGGGTCTTGTTGTAGAAAAAGAGCTGCCGGAGCTCATTAGCATAACTCATTAGCATAACTTATTTGCATATGCCACGCCCCCTGACATCACCGGAAGTGTGTCAGAAGGCCCGGCTACTTACCCTCCTGCTTCATCCTCATTCCCAAACGGAATGAGGATCGAAGCAGAGGGCGAGGTAAAGAAGGGGGCGGGGCTTCACCACGTGACCGCCCCGCCCCCTAGAGGTTCTCTTCCGGAGCTCCGTACCTGAGAGCTCCCCCCCCGACTAGAGCCCTGTTTAGACGCATCACTACTTCGAAATTATGGTAGTTATTATACCCGCGGCTAGATCGCACGTGATCACAATCTTCCTGTCTACAGATGCTGGCTAACTATTGGGGAACTTTGCACCTAGTAGTCATTCAGACACCAAAGGGTGAAGTCATACATTGTTGACCTAGAACATCTACATTGCTTTCCAGTATTTCCTATCTGCAATTGTTTTTTGATCAATACGTGGAAGAAGGTGAATCTTTTTCATTGTTAAAGTTTTGCAAAACTGGACCGTTTAGTTGACTGGAAAGAAAATCTTCATACTCTTCACACAGATGAAACTCCTGTGATGCTTGGCAATACATCTGGCTTTGCTACTTTAGTGAAAAAGGAAGCTCCTCACATCGTTGTCACTCATTGCTTTTTACACACACAAGCACTGGCAACAAAGACTCCTCCAACAACCCTCGATGTAATCAACTTTATCAGAAGCAGGTCTCTGATTTCATTTTATAAAGATTTTAAGAACTGAGAGCAGAATATCAAGTGCTTCTCTACCACACAGAAGTTCATTGGCTTTCAAGAGGACAAGTCTTGAAGCACTTGTTCAAACCAAGGGGAAAAGTTTAACTTTATCTGAAAGAATAAGAAAACCCACTCTTGGAACACTTTGAAAGAAAGGACTTTATCCATGAGTTGGGTTACCTGGCAGATATTTTTAAACATATGAATGAGAAATCTTTCAATTCAAGGTTCTGAAGTCACTATTATGGATGCTACTGAAAAATTACATGCTTTTTTGGCTAAGCTGCGGATATGGAAAAAGAGAGTAGAGGCCAACATCCTTGCAAACTTTCAAATGCTGGAGGAAGTGCTTTACCAAGATGGAGCTGACAAGAGAATTTTGTAAGAGAAATCTGCAAACACCCAGAAACACTTCAGAACTCTTTCAAAAATTATTTCTATCTTGATGGCACTGAAGTTGAACCATGGATTTGCAATCCTTTTCTTTCTGATATAAACTGTATTCAAGATGAAATCATTGCTCTTAGGACAAAAAAAATATACTATATTGATTTTAAAAGTGTTTAAATCAAACAGTCCTGGAAAATTCTGGTGTCCCTTGAGAGAAGCCTGGAAGTTGGAAAGCAAGCTATGGAAGCTTTAATTCCATTTGTAACAATATATCTTTAAGAATCAGGATTTTCAGTTCTTGTAAACATCAAAACAAAAAAATGAAATTGATTGGATGTCCAACATGAAAATTAAATTTAACTTTAACTTGCCTATATTTTAAAAGTATCATCTTGTTATTTAATGCATTAGTAAAGAAGTTCATATACTACTATATCACAATTTTTTAAAAATATGTTGATAACTATTTCAATATAATTGGATTCCTTTGTAATTCTATGTATTACAGGCATCTCCAACTTCGAACAGGTAGTGATCTATTTTTTCCGGCCAAAAGTGCCGGTTATCTACCACTATGAAAATAAAGTTTCAAATTCGTTTCAAATTAGATTTTAACCCACTAAAGTTGGGTTCCACCCCCACCCCCCATTTATAATGCACCTTCTGTCATTTACTGGTAAGCAAAATAAGCAAAAACAAAACAGAGAGACGAAGATCCAGAAAGAACTGCAAACCAAGAGACCTACCTCTGACAATGTTCCCTCTAAGCTGAGTTAGTGTGAGCTAGCTCAGTTTTTTAGCCTCCAGCTCACACATTTTTGTCTTCGCTCAGGAAGGATGGCTCCAGAGCAGACTCATTTATGCAGTAGCCAAACTGCTCGCTCACAACTTTAATGCCAGTAGCTCACAAAGTAGAATTTTTGCTCACAGGGCTCCACAGCTTAGAGGGAACATTGCCTCTGACCCCTCCGCGATCTACTGGTAGATCGCGATCTCCCTGTTGGACATACCTGATGTATTATATTTTATGCATTTTAAAACACTATTCTGCGAAGGGGTCCATACATTTCACCAGACTGCCAAATAGTTCCATGGCACTAAAAAAGGTTACGAACCCCTACTCTAAGAGTTTATCTAACCTAAAGAACAAACAACCTCTTGAGTTTCAAAACAATATAAGACAGGTAATGGGAGAGTAAAGGAATACAAGAGATGGGGAAGAGCCTTCAAATTATATACGGGCAGGAGTTTGGGAACAATGAAAACAGATAGGTTACAAACATATCCTTATTTTCATCAATGAAATGCTGGAGATAGGCTTGCCATTTGTCCCCACTTTTGATAATCTGAGGAGTGAGAGGAAAAAATGGGTGGAATGGCATTAATGTGACACTGTAGGAACATCCCCTAGTCTCTATAATCTTTACCTAGCGTGTCACTGGGGAATGTCTTCATATCTTCCTGAAGCTCTCCCCCAGATGCTGCCTCCCAAAATCTCCCAGCATTTGCCACCTCAGGGCTGGAAAACCTAATTAGAGGCTCTGTGTTTCATTATTAAACCCAAAGTCTTAAAACGGCATGGGCTCAAGGACCCCAAAGTTTACCACCTTCTTTAGATCCCATCCTGACCACTCTGATCATCCAAAAGAAACTTCCTCAACAGTATACCTAACATCACATTTTAATAATAGATCTCTACCACTAAGGTTTACGGAGGGCTTTTTTTGTAGAAAAAGCCCAGCAGGAACTCATTAGCATAATAGGCCACACCCCTGACAGCATGGCTCATTAGCATATTAGGCCACACCCCATGCCTTACCTTGGCTTGCCCGGGCACCTTGTGGCTGCGGGGCGTCCAGGCAAGCCCCCCTTTGATGGGAAGGCAGTTTAAACTGCCTTCCCTTGGACATTTAAATGCCTCCCCGATCCTTCCAGGGCCTCCCCTGGCCTGCCCACCTCAGAGTCGCCCGGGGGTGTGTGTGCTCTCCAGGCCTTTCCTCTGTAGCCAGGTACACAGAGGTTTTGGCTGTAGTGGGTGTGGCCAACTCTGAAGACAGCCGGAACTCCGTTCCTGCTCAAAAATAGCCCTGGGTTTACGATACAGGAATCCACACTGTATGGTCCATTCTTAGCCGTCTCAAAAAGTCAGCTACACCATCTAAATAATCAAAGGCAAAATAAGAAACAATCTGGCAGGAGCTGGCTGCATCAGTTTCCAAAGCATTTACTGGTTGTTGAATGGAATATTATTTTTTGAATTCTGCATTTCAAGGGGGATGTGATGTAAACAAAAGGTTTAGCAAATGACTAGATTGGAACAGGGCTATAGGATTGTTCACAGCTGGCCAAAGAGAGAAAGGGGAGGAGATCCTGTTAGAGTGGCCCAGGAGGGGAGCTAATTAAAAAAAATGGACTGCCTCAAAGGACTTACAGTCATGGAATGTTGCAGATGGAAGTAGCAAGAGCTGGAGAATTTCAACAAACACTTCATTCACTTGGACTTCCAGCAAAAAAAGTCTCATGGGCTCAGAAAAACAAACAAACTCCAAGGCAGGAGGAGGGAAGATGTCATTGTCCAGGTTTAACTTTCTTTTGGCCTTCTGCTACTTTGAGCCACCTGCCATGCCTCATTTTTCCTCTTTGGGAAATGGGAGATGAACAACCAGCACCCAATTCCACTTGACCACTCCCAAAGTTCAGGGACCACATGGAGACATTGGATCCAATGCAGGGTCGGCTCACCCACTAGGCGAACTAGGCATTCGCCTAGAGCGCCAGGCCCTGGATGGGGTGCCAAGCTGTGCCTCCCCCCTCCTCCCCCCCCTTTGGTGGCGGCGAGGGGGGAGGAGGCGGTGGTGGCAGCAGCAAAAAGGTGGCTGGCTCCAGAGGTCCCCAGGTCTCCAGGCCCCACCAGGAGGTTGGCATCTGTGCCATAAGGCAGCCTTGCCTAGGGTGCAGAAACACCTCGAGCCGGCCCTGATCCAATGCTATGACTCCATTCTATCAAGTTTTCCTCTAACAAAGAAAGATTTCCTTCAACAGACAGACCTTTCTCCATTTAAGGAAGACATAGCTGAAGAGAGTAAACTTAGAGGAATGGAGCACAATATTACGTTTTAGATGCCCCACTTTTCTCCCCTGTAAAAAGCAGCTTATATAGTATCATTCCCACTCTTCTCATTTTTACCCTTAGGACAACCACCCTGTGAGGTAGGTAAGGCTGAGAAAAAGCAATTGGCCCAGGGTCACCTATAGGATTGCCCCCTCCAGGTGGTGGCTGAAGATCCCCCACTATTACAACAGATCTCCAGGCAACTGAGATCAGTTCATCTGGAGAAAACAGCCACCCTGGAAGGTGGACTCTATGGCATTATACTCCACTGAAGTCCCCTCCCCTCCCCAAACCCTGTCCTCCTCAGGCTCCACCCCCCAAATCTCCAGGTTTCCCCCAGCCCAGAACTGGCAACCCTAAGTCACTTAGCAAGTGTCCATGGCATAAGAACATAAGAGACGCCAATGTTGGATCAGGCCAAAGGCCCATCCAGTCCAACACTCTGTCACACAGTGGCCAAAAATACCAGGTGCCATCAGGAGGTCCACCAGTGGGGCCAGGACATTAGAAGCCCTCCCAAAGTTGGATCCTCCAGATCCTAGTCCAACACTATAATATAGACACCCCCTAGGGTTGCCAGCTCTGGGTTAGGGAATCCCTGGAGATTTGGGGAGATCAACAGTAATAGCAGGGGATCTCCATGTGCCATCTGGAGGTCGGCAACTTGCCACTACTGCAATGCCAGTTTTCAGTCACAGTCTGAATGCACTGATGGCTTATCAGTTCACACATGCCATTCTTAGAGTAGTCCATATGGCCAGGGATATCAGGGAGAGACCACGGGGAGGCAACTTCCTTGCCTGAAATGGTCATGTTAGAAAGTAACAAGATATGTCCTCTTTGAACATTCAATATAACCCAAATCCAGTACCACGGAAAACTGGATTCAAGAACCTTTTCACCTGTTTCCTTAACCTTCACAGCTTGGCCTGTTTCCACTATAATTCCAGTGAGGTAGCAGCATTAGTCTATACCTTACTCTGATTGTTCCATGCAAATCCTTTCCTTTAGTTGTTTTAATAGCTTTCCTCTAGCTGGACAGGGCAATAGCTCTTGGGAAGGGGGGAGAGTGGCCAGAAAGGACTTAAAAGTTACAAGAGAGAACTGTATCTCATCCTCCATACATTCCCCTTATTGTGACAACACACGTTTGGCATGCAATTGCCCAGTGTGTGTAGCTCAAAGTCTCAACTGTGCAGGAAGCAATCAAAAGAGGAAGGAAGAGGTTTGGGTAACATGGGATGAATGTGAACAAATCTGTCATATGGATCGCATACTTGCAACAAATATAATAAATATATTTTACAATAAATAAGATAACCCTCCTGCTATGTACTATATTGATTTTGGTGTAGTGGTTTGGGGTAGTGGTTAAGTGCGCAGACTCTAATCTGGGAGAACCGGGTTTGATTCCCCACTCTTCCATTTGCACCTGCCTGGATGACCTTGGGCAAGCCGCAGTTCTGATAAGAGCTGTCCTTGAAAAAAAGAGCCGTTTCTGTCAGCCCCACCTACCTCACAGGGTGTCTGTTGTGGGGAGGGGAAGGGAAAGGAGTTTGTAAGCCGCTCTGAGACACCTTTGGGTAGTGAAGGATGGGGTATAAATCCAATATCATCTTCTTCTTCAATACTCAAGATCTATTTATGGGAGAGGTGGCGCAGGCAGTAAATTCCTGCAAGTAAAACTATCTCCGAACAGCCTTAATAGCTGTTCGAGTCCCACCGCGGCCGGGGTGAGCTCCCGGCCCTTATCCTAGCTCCCGCCCACCCAGCAGCTCGAAAGCCCTTAACAGCAATTCAACAAATGGGTACCCACTCCTTAAGAGTGGGGGGGCACCCTACCCTACCTCCAATATTGGAGGGCAGCGGCGGTGGCTGGATGATGCGGTGAATCGATGAGCGGCGAGCCGGTAGAGAGAACATGGCGACGGATCGGCAGCAGGTGACTTGGGAGGCGATTGGAGGCAGCGTGGAGGCGTGGTGACGTAAGCACGGTCGGAGCCCCTGGGACAGAGACCATTTGCGACCTCATCGTGCAGCTGCGCGCCATAAAAGGACCATCCCAGGAAGCCGAGCCGAAGAGACGGAAAAAGACCTCCGCCGAAGGACACTACCGCCTGGTCCTAGCAAGACCCCGTCACAGAAAGACCTACGCTGCGTAGGTGCCTGGAAAGGCATCCATCTCCCCTGATATGTATGTGGCCCTAGTTAGGCGATTAAATGTATATGTGTAAACCGCTCCGAGCCTCCGGGAAGGAGCGGTATAGAAATGTAATGTAATAAATAAATAAATAATAAATAAATTTATTTGCTTCATTTATACCCCATCTTTTCTCCCCAGAGAGACACAAAGCAGCTTACATCATTCTCCTCTCCTCCATTTTATACTCAGAACAATGAGAACTGCTTATCCTCACAACAACCCTAGCCTGACCTTTGAACCACTGATGACATTTTCATCATTTGGACAGATGAGAAGGAAGCTCTTGAGAGACTTCAACAATTGTCACCTAATATCAGCCTCACTGTAGACCAGTTCACACAACAGGTACATTTCCTGGACACCACTGTGAAGCTGCAATGGACACACAAGCATTACCTTATATCAAAAACCTGCCAATCACCAAATATACCTGTATGCTTTCAGCCACCACCTGGAACATAAAAAAACAATCCATAGACTACAGTTAAGCACTGTGTTACAATTGCACTTGCTCCAATTCTTTAGACAAATACTCTTACCTGAAGGATTTTCAACAAATATCCTTAAGATTACAATACCCTCCTAAAGAAGGAATCAGCCTGCTACAAGACAGATCCACAAAAGCTAGTGACAGAACACAACAGGTTGTCACCTACAGCTTACAATTTAAAACAGTTCAATGATTCGTCAGTCACCTACAGTCTCCGCTGGATAAGGATATTTCTCTTTCACAGGCCTTGGGTGGCAGGCAGGCCTTTCCTCATTTACAGGCAGCCTCATGACCAAAAACATCTGCTTAACAGCAGCAATGGGCACAGAAACGACACAAGTGCAGGAACCTTGCAACAGACCTGGATGCCGGCTTTGTCCCCACGCACACTCAGGCGACACCATCACAGAGCCTAATAGTATCAGCACGCCATCAGGCTCACCCATTTGCTCATCATTCAATATGCCATCATCTGGCAGCTATGCCCTTCTACTATCTCACATAGGGACCAATCTGTCCAAAGTAGAGAATCAATGAATACAAAGTTATTGAACACTCATACACTACATTAAGAAACCAGTGGGGGATCATTTTAATCTTCCTGGACGTACCATTGCAGATCTGGAAGTCAATGTTCTACCCTCCCCCCCCCCCCACACACACAAAATCTTCAAAGGGAAGTACAACACAAAAGTACTGGGATTAAATACTCTCTCTCACCCCAGCCTAAACAGAGACTGGGATTTCCTTACTCACTATAATTGCAAATCGTTCAGCCAGACCCGCTTTTTAGAAATATTAAGTGGCTCGCTCTTCTTCACATGTTTTATCATACTATAATCCTTGAATGATGCGAGTTAATTTTCTCATGTTGCAGACCGCTTCTTCCTTGACTTGTTGTTCTATGTCATTAACACTTAGTTTATCTGTACCCCATGAGAGGCTGAAACCCCTAATCTTTCTCATAATCCGTTTTGTGCAACAACTAAATCTGTGCAGTCCCTTTCACAGTGAACCACGCCAAGCCTCTTTCCGCTCCAACTCATCCTCTTCCTTCTCCCCCCTCTGTGATCTTCTCTTATAAAAATCAGCATCTGAAAAAACTTATGCCAGAATAAATGTTGTTCATCTTTAAGGTGCCACTGGATTTCAGTTTGGTGTAGTGGTTAAGTGCGCGGACTCTAATCTGGGAGAACCGGGTTTGATTCCCCACTCCTCCACTTGCACCTGGCTGGATGACCTTGGGCAAGCCATAACTCTAGCACAGCTTTTTCTTGGAAAAGAGCAGTTTCTGTCAAGAGCTCTCTCAGCCACACCCACCTCACAGGGTGTCTGTTGTGGGGAGGGGAAGGGAAAGGAGTTTGTAAGCCGCTCTGAGACTCCAAGTGAAGGGCGGGGTATAAATCCAATCTCCTCCTCCTCTTCTTCTTCTGTTTTATTTTGCTACAATGGACTAACATGGCTACCCCACTCTGCCCTTCTTATCCACTGGAGGGCAAGACAGAAAGAGGTTCCTGTCCTACCCTACTGACCATCGATGAATCCCAAATACACTCAAAGGAAAAAGCAATGGTCTTCTAATCTCAAACCCTGGACAAATGTTTTATAGAATAAAAAGAATACCCTGCACACTTAGACTAAGAAACATTCCAGCAGTGTCAAACACACAAAATGTCCCGAGCTTAATTCCTTTTAAAGCAGAAGTAATGATCCAATGAGCTGCCTTTTTATGCTGCTTCGTGTTCTCAATTTTAAGCATTTATTTAATGTCAATGATTTTATGATTTTTTTAATTCTTATTTTTCTTTATGAGTGCCAGGCAATATCTTCTTGATTAACAAACATACTACTAAAGAGAGATCTTTTCAGTAGCCAAAGTTATGGTTTAGGTATCTAAGGCCAATTTGGGCATTTAATAAGGGAATGAATCTAAGAGGCCACAGGCTCCAATCTCTCAAATTAGCCACTAATGTACTAGTTGGCCTTCGGCCAGCCACTCACTTTCAGCATCAGCCCACCCCCTCCATCTACAAAGAGTGTAGTAACAACAGCCTACCTTACAGAGCTGCTAAAAGGATCACAGGAGTCCTGTGAACACCAAAAGCACTATATAAATGTCAAGTATCACTTGTAAGAGTATAACTTAATGGCTGAGCACAAGACCACCCACAGAGGAAGGGAGGTTTTCTGAAGACTTGGAGACTCTCCATGCATGCAGAATAAAGGCTTGTACATTAAGCCCTTTCCCCAAAAATGGCCTGATGAGAATTGAGCATGCTCATTGCCCTCCAGGAGGCAGAATGGGCAGTTGCATATTAGATAAAGAAGAAAGTAGGAGGAACTATTGGACCTGCTCAAGCCACTAAGAGCTTACAGTACCTGGGAGGACAAGATTTGGAACAGAGGGGAAATTTCTCATGCCTCCGTTATCCACGGATCCCCAATTTAAATACTGTTTAAAGTAAGCATCCTATGAAAAGACGAGGGCAATTTCACATGATTGCATTATTGTTCTCCACACCAAACATGAACGACAGCCAATGAAGCAGAGCATGGACAAGCTACCATGGTAATATCTGAGTTCTTCAGCTACATGTTCTTCAGGAGACGCATCCTGTTACTGGAAATCAGTGGCTAGTTTGGTGTAGTGGTTAAGTGCGTGGACTCTAATCTGGGAGAACCAGGTTTGATTCCCCATTCCTCCACTTGCACCTGCTGGATGACCTTGGGCAAGCTATAGTTCTGGCACAGCTGTTCTCTCAAGGACAGTTCTGGAAAGAGCGCCCCACCTACCGCACAGGGAGTCTGTTGTGGGGAGGGAAAGGGAGTTTTTAAGCCGCTCTGACACTCCTTCAGGTAGTGAAGGGTGGGGTATAAATCCAATCTCCTCCTCCTCGTCCTACAATGGAGACCCAAGGCAATTTACACTATTCTTCTCTCCTCCATTTTATCCTCACAACAATCCTGTGAAGCGGGTTAGCCTGACCAATGCTCCCTCTAAGTTGTGAAGTCCTGTGAGCAAAAATTCTACTTTGTGAGCTACTGGTGTAAAAGTTGTGAGTGAGCGATTTGGCTGCTGCATGAATTAGTTTGCTCTGGAGCAACGCTCCCTCTAAGCTGTGGAGTCCTGTGAGCAAAAATTCTACTTTATAAGCTACTGGCATTACAGTTGTGAACAAGCGATTTGGCTACTGCATAAATTAGTTTGCTCTGGAGCCATCCTTCCTGAGCGAAGACAAAAATGTGTGAGCTGGAGGCTAAAAAACTGAGCTAGCTCACACTAACTCAGCTTAGAGGGAACATTGTCAGAGGTAGATCACTTGGTCTCTTGGTTTGCCGTTCTTTCTGGATCTTCGTCTCTGTTTTGTTTTTGCTTATTTGTGAGCCGGAGGCTAAAAACCTGTGAGCTAGCTCACACTAACTCAGCTTAGAGGGAACTCTGCTCTGGAGCCATCCTTCCTGAGCGAAGACAAAAATGTGTGAGCTGGAGGCTAAAAAACTGAGCGAGCTCACACTAACTCAGCTTAGAGGGAACTCTGCTCTGGAGCCATCCTTCCTGAGCGAAGACAAAAATGTGTGAGCTGGAGGCTAAAAAACTGAGCGAGCTCACACTAACTCAGCTTAGAGGGAACTCTGCTCTGGAGCCATCCTTCCTGAGCGAAGACAAAAATGTGTGAGCTGGAGGCTAAAAAACTGAGCGAGCTCACACTAACTCAGCTTAGAGGGAACTCTGCTCTGGAGCCATCCTTCCTGAGCGAAGACAAAAATGTGTGAGCTGGAGGCTAAAAAACTGAGCGAGCTCACACTAACTCAGCTTAGAGGGAACTCTGCTCTGGAGCCATCCTTCCTGAGCGAAGACAAAAATGTGTGAGCCAGCTCACACTAACTCAGCTTAGAGAGAACACTGAGCCTGACTGTGTGTGACTAGCTCCAGGTCACCCAGCAAGCTTCTATACAGAGTAGGGAATGGAACATGGGTCACTGTCTCCCACATCCTAGCACAACACCTTGGCTTTCTACCAAGAGAGTCTTGATCAAGGCCAGTTTGGCTGCTTTATGTCTCTGGGATTGTTAGACTGAGAAGGGATCATAGGCGTAATCTTCGTGGGGGCGGCGGGGCGTGAGCCCCCGCCGAAATTTTCAGGAAGGTACTCAGCCTCCCCCGGGAGCCACCCTTGCTCCTAGCAAAGCAATGCCTCTGGTCGAGCCCCAGCCCCCCCCCCCGGGAAATTGGAAAGTCTACACCCTTGGAAGGGATTACTATAACCTGTTGTTAGTTTTCTTAAACTAGTGACAATGACAACATTCTTTTTTAATTAAGTGGTTTTACTGCATTTAAAAGTTACCTGCAAAACCTACAGCTGAGACAGGGGAGAACGGATCCGTCGTTTGCTGGACGGGAAGAGCAGCAAGTTAAATTTGCTTCCATAAAACAAAAGAGTCTTGTGGTGTCTTACAGACCAGCACGTTTTTATGGTAGCGCAGATTTCGTGCATTAGTGAATCCAGAGAAATGAATGCCAAAATCACAAATGGCTTCTGTTTGCGCTTACACACACACCATTTTAAAAATCCATTTTCCAGAGAGTCCCGGTAAACCGTGCATAGGACTTGGTTTTACAGGGAAAGTGGCTACGCGCTAGGAACGCGGAACTAAAGGCGCGCGCCCGACACCATTTCGCCACAAAACAAAAGGAAAGTCGAGCCCACCACCTTTAAAGGTCGGAGCAAGTTTCAACCTATAGGTAAGGCACTATCTTCCGTAGCCGCCCTTTCTCAAGTTTGGGAACGTTAAACCCTTCAGCTGGGACCTGCTCCCGAGTCCCGGCCACTCACCTCTTCCAACGCCACCACTGCTCCCCTACACTTTTGCATTTTGGAGGAGAAGGTGGAGGCGGCCGGCGAACTGAGATCCTCCGAAGTCACAGCCACGAACTCTGAGACACTGATCTGCTCAGGCATGTTGGAAAACACGATACCTTTAGAGATCGGGAAGAACTGTTGCAGGCAGAGGCAAAAATCATCCAAAGGAAAAAAGAAAGAGGAGCATTAAAAGGAGGGCGGGCAGCAATAAGCAAAGCCGAAGACGTGGAAAACTTGCGATCGGATTTAATTCCCCCTGTGTCTTCTGGTCAGTTTCATATCAAATCCTGCCAGCTGGAACTGCTCTGCTGGGTAAGCGACTAGAAGCGCTGCTCTCCGATCTCTTGTAAGTTTTTCCCCTCCTTCCCTCAGCTGCTGGCTGCCGAAGCTTTCAATTGCAGTCACGTGGGGCCAGCGCTAAGCTGTCTCTGGGCCGCGAGAGCCGCGTTTTGGCCGAGAGCCACTTAAAGACAAAGCCGCGCGCCCCGAGAGGACTTCCTTCGTAAGTAACGCGCAAGCACAGCAGAGCCGGTGATTGGCCAGGCCAGGTTGCGGAACCGTCCTGGTCTATGCGGGTTTACTCGGAAGGCAATCCTGTTGAACTGAACGGCGCCTTGTTGTTGTTGTTCAGTCGCACAGTCGAGTCCGACTCTTCGCGACCCCATGGACGAACTCTCGCCAGGCCTTCCGGTCTTCCGCCGTCCTCTGAAGTTGGCTCAACTTCATGTTCGTTGCATCGATGACACTGCCTAACCATCTCATCCTTTGCCGTCCCCGTCTTCTTTGACCTTCAATCTTTCCCAGCATCAGGGTCTTTTCAATACGCGTTAGAATGGCAGCGGCGCTCGCATGGAAAGGAAAGCACCAGAAAAGTCAGTGAGCATGCTCGTCAGTGTGCGTATGGCTGCAATCCTTTCCATTAATTTTTTTTTTTTTTAGATCGACTCCGTTCTTGGGAGTAAGTCCCATCGAAATCACGGCGATCGGGTTGCAGGTGACCGAAGGAACTCTGATAACTTTTTTTGAAGCTCGGTTGAGCCTACTCTCTTTAATACCTTCCCTACAGCCTGTGCTTAATGCTCGTTTTATTTGGGAAAAGAACAAAGTTTGAGTCCGATGGCGCTTTTAAAACCAACAAAGTTTTATTCAGGGTATAAGCTTTCATGCGCATGCACACTTCTTCAGATACACGAGTGTGTTTGCGCAAGAAAGTTTATACCTTGAATAAAACTTTGTTGGTCTTAAAGGTGCCACTGGACTCAAACTTTGTTTGACCGACTGGGCTAATTGTTAAGTATGGAACTCAACACTGTCTCTTAATCAAACAGTGATTCAGCTTTATTAAGAGATAACAAGAACATTCAGAGAACACACACAAATATAGTGGAGCACAGCTCCCTTTTAAATTGTCCAGGCTGGTGTAACCACCCCCTAGTCCAGTTAAGGACCAATTATAATACAGGGATCTGTTCCCTCCAGAACATCTCTCTTCATTCTGATTGGATGATTTTACACAACAGCCAATAGAATTGTTGCAGCTTACAATCCTTGACATGGTTTCAAGCTTAACATGTGTTTTAATACAGAACAAGACATAACGCTACCCACCTGGTTTTATCTGGGAGTAAGCCCCAGGGACCACTGCAATTTCTTTCTGTGTAAACACAAATGGTATCAGACTGACACTTTCACCTCCATCCTATGCAAGTTTATCTGAAATATGATATGTTGAGTATTGTAGTCGTTAAGACAGTGCAGCCACACAATAGAATCGACACTTATTTTCCATCCGGAGCCTTAGGACTCCTGTACCTTTAAGAATTAACTGAGAGGAAAGTGCTATTATGCATAACTTCTTCTGTTAAGGCAGTATAAAGATTTGAATAACAACACCTGGGCAAACTCTTATCCTGTGCAATTCTTAAAAATGCAGCAGCACTCTGCATCTGGATCTAGTAATATTTTATTTTCCCCTCTTCCTCCAAGAGTCCTTTGTGACTCAAAACTTTACTTCCAGTGTTCCAGCGGTGGACAAGCCATTTAATTTACAGGCTTTAGTTCCCAATCTACTGAAGTGCTCATTGATTCCACCTATATGACCCTAACAGTCTTTTTCTTTTTATGTAATTTGCTGCTACCTCTGAATTTTACTGTTTTAACAATTTTAATGTAAATTCAGGGCTATTTTGGGGCAGGAACGCACAGGAACGGAGTTCCGGCTGGCTCCCGAGTCGGCCACGCCCAGCAGGAACTCATTAGCACAATAGGCCACATCCAACAGCAGAAACTCATTAGCATTGGCTACATTAGGGGTGTGTGGCCTAACATGCAAAGGAGTTCCTGCTACCAAAAAAGCCCTGGGTTTTGACAACAAACAAGGTAAACAGAATAAGAAGCAAAAGGTGGGTGTGGCTGGATAACCACACTTCTGGTAACATGTGGGTGCGGCCTAATGTGCTAATGAGCTGTGCTGTTAGGGGTGTAGCCTAATATGCTAATGAGTTTCTGCTGTTGGGTGTGGCCTATTATGCTAATAAGTTCCTGCTGGGTTTTTTCTACAAAAAGAGCCCTGTAATTTATTGTAATGAGTCTTTGACTCTGCTTGTTGTGATCTGCTCTGACCGCGCTTTGGGGAGGGTGGAATAAAAATCCAAAAAATAATAAATAATAATAAGTGAAGAAACAGGAAGATAAACTACATCTTTGACACCTTTGCCAATTGGAAACCATTCTGTTTCTCCATATACTGTTGTAACAGAAACAGAACCATGCCCTGAAGTTCTGGCAGCAGGAGAGCAGCTGTTTGACTAATTGAATTGGTTGCTTCCATGGCCCTGAGCTTTTGTGTCAACTCACCAGTGACCTCTACTGGTATTTTATAGAAGACAAAAGGTTAACAGGCAGGGTCTCAGCTGAGTGGCCCCCACAGAGATGGCCTGTAGTTATGGTTCTCAGACGGCTGTGGAGGGGGGGGAGTCCCTTTAAGAGGAACTTAATGTGTGGAAATGGGCAGCTGAAACTTTTCATGGCATAGAGGTAACATCACATTGTCTGGTAAATAATGTCCCATTAAGTCTTTATTCCTTTTCCTTTCATTTATTAGCTTCATTGACCAGAGGTCTTAAGCCAAATTAAGTCTTTATTAAAGGGACAGGACATTTTTCTCCAACCCTATAGCAACGCTGAAAGCTGGAAATTCCAAGGATCTGAACTGTCAAAATTCTTTCTTTTCTGCCAAGCTTATTTTTCCCTCACTGCTACAGAAATTCTGGGCTTCTTGCCAAAGTATTCAGTGATCCCCCAAAGTCTGCACTGTGATGGGAAGAGAAAGTAATCTGTTGTATATACAGGAATCTTGTGGTGCCTTAAAGATAAGCTTATGTTGGAACAAAAATATGCTAATGGGGGTTAGACCCCACCCCCAAATCTTCAGAGGCAAAAATCAAGGAGGTGCACATTGCTGCTGCAGAAGTGGGCTCTAGTCAACAAGGGACCCGCAATACAATTCTGTTAAGTCTTTAGGTTGCCACAAGACCCCTGTTGACTTTTGGTGCAACAAACTCTCCCTCTGGAACCATGAGATCCTGCTGTACATGTGTGAGGTAATGGGCCATGCTCCCTCTCCTAGTCTTCTGGGAAGGGACCACAGGACTGAAGACTGCCCAAGGGGGAGGTAGACATTCTACAACTGCAAGGGAGGCTTGGGGGATGCTGCACACAGCACAGCTTGGACGCCTCACTCCCTCCTCATTTACATGTCTGGGCCTCACCTCTGGCTCTAGTAATGCTTTACAGACTGAAGCAAGCTTGAAAGGAAGAACCGTTCCAGAAGGAGACAAGATGTGATGCATAGCCATCGTGCACTATTGGCATGGCTTCAATGGGACCTGTTGTGTTTGTTTTGTCAGAGATGGATTTCTTTTCTCCCTTTCTCAGAGATTTCCTGCCTGCCCTTCTGCTATCATCCATTGCCCCAGCTTTCTCAGTCTCTTCTCATTTTGCAATGACTGTAGCTTATTGCAACAACATTCAGGAAGCCAAAGCTGGCTCAAGGCTCCCTCACCCGCTGGGCACGCTGGCAGAGAAGGAGGGCGATAAAGCTAGAGAAGGCCTGACTCATGCAGCTGCCTTCTACTGTGTCAGATCCTTGGTCTATCGAGGTCAGTATTGTTTACTCTGGCTGGCAGCAGCTCTTTGAAGAGAGGCCACAGAGACAGAAAAACAGTGGAATCTGATTTTCCAGTTTCAGTTGAAAGCTGTCATTGGCTATGATTGACTATGGAGGGAGACTGGTGTCACTGGGGGCCTTGCCAGCTGTCTGCCCGCTCATCTCTCCCCAACATGCTTTTCAGTGGAAAGCCATTTCATTGCCACACTAGAAGTATCACTGGGATTGTACACTCTGACTGCATTTACATTTCTAAGCTACACTTTGCGGTTCTACCCGCTGTTTCTTTTTAAGCATGCGCATGTCCAGGTATTAAAAGGTCAGTCCTATGCACACATGCTGTTTGTTCTGTCCCTTCCCAAGCCCTGGTTTAATTGTACTCCTTTCTCCCTTTCCCATTATCAAAGATGATTCATCTAATTGCGTATTCACAGGATCAGCCAGACTGGCTTTTAAGGGTTAGGGTGAGCTGTGCTGTTTATTCCAAACTTGCCTGCCAAGCAGGCCCGTAGCTAACGTGGGGCCCACGGGGCCCGGCCCCCTAGCATTTTTTATGGGCCCCCTTCCTGAGCCTCGGCTCCCCTACCCCAGCTCCCCCTGATTGCCTGGCAGCCTGTTGGCAGGGAGGACAAGGGCAGAGATTTCAGAGGCTGTCCCTGGTGCTGTGCCACGGGAAGAAGCACTGGGGCTCCTTGGGGGGGGGAGCTGGACCCAGAGGCTGTGGCTGCTGCAGCCCTTGCCCTGGAGCCTTTGATTGGATTAGCAGGTGCCCCCCCCAGGCCCCCTCCCTAAAAAGTCCTTAGCTACGGGGCTGCTGCCAAGTATGTTCTTTCCCCCCTTTCACTCTGTCCTCTTGAAGCACCTTGGGCTTTTCTCTATCTCCTAACTGGCTAGTATGACGGCATAGACACAATCTCCTCCAGGTGGTTGCATAAGACTGCCAATAAAAATAAACAGGGTAAGGACCAAGAGCACCTATGTACCATGAATGCACAAATAAGTCGGAAGCCGCCCCTCAACTGTGCATGGCATGACATGGCTAAACTCTAGGGTGTAGTGTAGTTTCTTCTCAACCTAGCCCTGAACCTCAGAAATCTCATCTTTAATTGAAGTGGGACAAAACTGCAAGGAGGTATTTTTACCTCCTTCCTTTCTTCCCCTTGCCCTTTCTTCCCCTTGCCCAATGCATTCTAAATTATCTGGTTGTGATTACAGAGGAGCATTGAAGTACTGGTGTCCACTAGTGTCCCGATTTTGATTTGTGGGCACATGTGAAGTTAACCATAGATTTCAGTTTCTCTGTGTGTATGTGCCTTTTTCCCACTGTGTACACAAGCACTTGGGCACATTGGAGAAACAAGGCAAAAAATGGAAGTTTGCACTAGTTTCCTTTAGGTGTGATTCCAGAGATGGGCACAGGTGGTTATGTGCAGGGGTAACCTGGCTAAAGAACAAAAAACCAGGTCACCCAGGAAGAGAAAGAATGGAAAGCTAGCACAGACCACACATGCACCAATTTTGAAATAAAGTTTAGAAAGATGCTGTGTTAAACTGAAAGGAAATCCCCCCCCCCCCCGGGGAAACCATCCCACTGACTTTGTGGTGGCCTCTGTGCTGATTTCCCATTACACCTGGGAAAAGGGGCCAGAAGGGAATGGAGTGCAACCTTTTCAGAAGGCAGTGCTGCAGAGCAGTAAGACTGGGGGAACTCTGTTCATGCAGGAAAGAGAATGTGGAGGCCCTTCCAGTCCCAGAAAGCAGTTTCAAGTACAATCCTAAACAAAATTACACTCTTCTGAGTACATTGACTTTAGTAGATTTAGAAGATTCTAACAGTTTTGGATTGCAACATTAGATAACTCTTTGCCCAGCTTTCTGTACTCTATTTGCTGCCACTCTTTGCAACCATGGGTGCAAAGTAGGGATGGGCATAAACCCACACTGGTTTGTAAAGGTTTGTGAGCCATTTAAAATTTAAATCCCTGCTTTCTGCTCCCTGGGAAAGTGGTGGGGAGCAGACAGCAGGGGTTTAAATGGCTCCATTTAATCCTCCAGTTCTGCTCCCCACTGTTTCAAAATGGGGGGGACTAGAGGGTTAAAAATGGGGGTGAAGTGCCTCCCATGGGGCACCTCCTCCTGTCTGCTGGCCACAGCTCTCCCCAGCGAGCAGAAAGGATGAGGTGAAGTGCCTCCTTTCTGCTGGCTGGGGAAAGCCATGGCTAACAGAAAGGATGGGGAGAAGTGCCCCCTGGAAGGCCCTTCTCCCCTTCCTTTCTGCTGGCTGGGGAAAGCCAGTAAGAGAGGTCTCCCTGCCAGCCCACCTTCAAGCTCTTGTACAGCCTCTTTAAATAGGACCGCACAAGAGAACCCGAAGCTGGATCAGCAGGGAAACTTCTCTCTGTAGGCTCAGCTTTATTGGGCTCCCTTCTATAGCCCCTTTAAATGCACCTGTCTAAAGGGACTGCCCAAGAGAGCCCAAAGCAGCTGACCCATGGGAAGACTGCTCCCTGCTGGCTCAACTGTTTTTTGGGCTGTCTTCTGTAGTCCCATTAGAAGTTGAATGGGACTGCACAAGACAGTCTGAAACAGCTGAGCATCAGGGAATGCCTCTCTGCCACTCATTTTTGTGACTTTTGCAAGTAACAAAAAGCAGGGTTTAAAGGGACTCTGTGACAAGCATGTGACAGGAAGTTATGTGACATCACAGCCATGTGACAAGACTAGGAACCAGAACAATGACTTCTGGGTGCCAAGGACAGTGGGCAGCAGACAGGTGTACCATAATGAGATCAAGTCAAGGCTTGATCTTCATCTTGCTGACGTGTTGCTCTGCTCAGCTGGCATGCAAAGTGGTGGCTGAGTGTCTGTGTTGCATGCAGAAGGTCTGACATCCAGTCCCTGGCATCTCAATAAAAATGGATGCGATAGCTGGTGATGTGAAAGACCTCCACCTGCAGTGCTGGTGGAGGTACTGCCATGACTAGACAATACTGACCTTGACAGACCAATTGTCTGTATCCCGACTACTGGCCTAGACCGCCAGGCCCAATCACGCTTAAATTCAAGCCTGCCTGGAAATCACTCTTGGCTCATCGGCAGGGTGTTTCAACCAGAGGAACATACCTTTGAAAAAGAAAAACCCTCAGGGCTTCAAACATTCAGCCTTAACATAACCCAAAGTATAAAGCAACAAAAGACAGTGAACTCTATGAACTGTATAGGGCATGCAGATACAACAAAACATTGATCACACTGAAGCCCCACCTGAGGCCTTGCAATGTTTCATAGAATGAAAATAAGGAATCACATAGAACAAGGTCACGGTCAGGAGCTGACCTCCTCCCCACCAGTCCCTCTTAACTCCTCGCTGAAAGCTTCACATTGTGCTGCATTCACTCTGCTGTTGTCTGCCCCAGGGACAGCATCAGAAGATGACAGAGCAGGCCATCTGCCAAGGCTATGGCCCAGGCAGAAGCACAGCAATGTTCAATGATGACTGTGCCATCTGCTGTCACCAGGAAATGGAGATAGGCAGGGGTCGTTTCGTAGAAAAAGAGCTAGGGGAACTCATTAGCATAACTCATTAGCATATGCCACACCCCCTGACATCACCTGAAGTGTGTCATAAGGCCACACACCCCGCCCCCAACGGTCCCGGCTGCCGCCACCGGCCTTGCAGCTCCACTGCCGAGCCCCATGAGGGGCCCGGCGGTGGACCTGCAAGGCCGGCAGGAGTGCAAGGAAGCCCCGCAAAGGCCCTCCCTGGCCCCAGGCAGGGGTGGGGAGAGGCAGGGAGGAAGCAACTTACCCTCCCTCTTCTCCTGCCTCCTGGCTGAATGAGGGCCGGAAGCGGGGCGGCGGAAGCAGGGGGCGGGGCTTCGTCATGTGCCCCCCCGTACCTCACCCGGGGGAACTGCGATCCCCCGCGATCCCCCCCGAAATGACCTCTGGAGATAGGTATTCAGGCACTTACTAATGCTACAAGTCAATTCAGGGACTTGCAAAAGGGAGTGCATGCTCCAGATTTCATTGTACCGTAAAGGAGGGTTCTGGGATGAACTCTTAAGTATTCAGCCTGACCCGATGGAGGAACATTCAGCCCAGGCTTTCACAAAGATGCTAGAGCTCATCCTGAGAACCAGAAGCCTGAACTTTTACGGACTGATACACCCAAGAGGCTGAATTCTGCAACTTCTACTAAACATGCACATTTTTTGTTAGTGCATGTTTAGCACTGTTCTCACAATTGGGGTTCTCCTCCACATAAAAACCACACTGCTCAGCATGTTGATATCATTTCCTGAGCCCCCTCATCACCACTCCATCATATATGCAGGCCCATGCATATATGTTTCTGGGGGAGGGGGCAGCGTGCTGCTCTTTCCCACATTCTTTTAAGGCTAATCAGAACCTGGCAACGGGGGGGGGGGGGGGAACCCACCATGGAAAAGTTGTAGTCTCCCTCCAAGCACTTCTGCCAACATGAAATGAAAGATCGCCCCGGAGGCTCATACGTTAGTTGGACAATCTCCCATTCCTTGTGGGAATGGATGATCCAAGTTTTTCTGGTTTGTGAACTTTGTCAGACTGTGGACTGCAGCAGATGCCTCATCGTGTCAGTCCCCCCTTCCTTCCCCTCTTCCTAGTTCCATGGCCTGAGATCAGCAGCATGTATTTCTCTTTTGGGAGAAGTGGTTTGTGGTTGCAGGAGATGGTGGGACTTAATTTGGGCAGGGGGAGAGAAGAAGCTGTGCCGCTCTGTGCCAGTTGAATGGTGACGCCCATGCTCGTTTTAATAGTTGTTGTGGCTTTTGAGCAACAGGCTGCGCTCCAAAATATACCAGTCCTAATGGATCACAGATGGAAATTTCTGTTTGGAGAGACGAAGGGAAAGCTGAATTATGGGAAGGTTTAGGCAGCCAGTCTGGATTTCATACAGCATGGGGTTTGCAACCATTATAGAGTATGTTCTTCTGGGAGCAGCAAAACAAAAACTTCAGAATGGAGAGAAGACCGGCGGGGAGCGGTTGGAATCGGAATCCTAGCCTGCTCTGTGAGAGAGGCATCTGTGGCAGAGAGATTCTTAAGATCTTAGCTGATGAGTTTGACCACAAAATGCAATAGAAGCCTTAATACTGAAGGGAGAAATTGGGGGGGGGGGGGTGATGCAAGTCTTGCAGCAGCCTAAAGATCTCTGTTTTACTTTTATAGAGACATGCACCAATGGTGAGCTGAGCCAAAATGTGCTCTATAATCTGGGATTCAGTGCTATGAAATGCAGAACTTCCAGGAAAGTCAGGCATACCTCAGGATATAAGCATGGAAGTTGTGGAGGGATAACCTGGGCAAAATGGTTACACAGCTGTAGCCATGTTGGTCTTCATAGAAAATTACATTTGCACCTTGTTGACTTTTTGTAGCTTACTATTTTATCCAATGCTAGTGGAATTGTTGACTTGGAAAATTAGCTAGTGGGATTAATCCCCCATCCCCAGCAACAATTAGGTAGACCAGGAGTTTTGTCAAACCACCACCCTAGGAGGTAGGAAAGGCTGAGAGTGTGCTGTTTCCAAGGCCAGCCAAGGAAAAGGCAGTAGGGTCTGTGGAAGGGCACAAGTTCTGCATGCATAAAGTTCTATCCCTGGTACCCCTTGTTAAGGAGGGTGATGGGAAAGAGAACCTGAAGACCGGCCGACAATCAAATATTCATCAAGATTCCCAGTCTGCATGGTAAATGTAAACTATTGCCTTGAATAACTCAATCCTGTGCAACAATTTAAATTGGCAACTGCTCACCATACAATTCCTAGTTCTTTTTATTCCTGCTGTTTTAAATGATCACCACAAGGGGGAAGCCTATGCTAACTTCACAAACACTTTAAAAAAAAAAAAAAAGCAGAATAGCTTAGAGATTTCAACCTGCTGCTGGAGAGGTAAAGGTTCCCTTGCTCGAAAGCCAGTCGGGTCCGACTCTAGGGTTGCAGTGCTCATCTCCGTTTCAAAGCCGAAGAGCCAGCGCTGTCCGAAGACGTTTCCGTGGTCATGTGGCCGGCATGACTAAACGCCAAGGCGCACGGAACGCTGTTCCCTTCCCACCAAAGTGGTACCTATTTATCTACTCACAATTTCTTGCTTTCGAACTGCTAGGTTGGCAGGAGCTGGAACTAGAGACGGGAGCTCAGTCCGTCATGCGGCAACTCGGGTCTTGAACTGCTGAACTACTGACCTTCCACAGCCTGCAGTTTAGCGTCTTAACCACTTGAGCCACCGCAGCTGCTGGAGAACTAGCCCCCAAATGCCTGCGTGTACAGAGATGCGGTGGCGGCGGAATGTACCATCGAGTCACACCTGACTTATGGCAACCCAGGAGGGTTTTCAACACAAGAGATGTTCAGAGGTGGTTTGCCATTGCCTGCCTCTGCGTCATGACCCTATACTTACTTGCTGGTCCCCCATTCAAATACTAGTCAGGGCCAACCTTGCTTAGCTTCTGAGACCTGACAAGACAGGGCTATCCTGGGCCATCCAGGTCATGACATGTAGAGAGATAACAGGAATGTAAATACATACACCCCTTGGGTGTCCCTGCATTGGCAAGGAATCTGATAGGGGACTCCTAGAGCCACAGCCCCTCTCCCCCTGCTAGCATTCTGCCTGTACTTTGCTTAGGCTTCTTTCATGGTGGTGTTTCTGGGACAAGGTCAAGAAAAGTCACCAGCACAAGACTCTCTGTGCCTCTTTTAAGGATCAAAATGGGCATGACAGTGGAACCTTCTCTCCCTCCATGACCCCATTTATCAAATATGGTCCTCAGATGTACATTTACTGGCTGTTTCCCTGCTTAAAGTAGTCTGCCTGGCATCAACCAGAGCCCTTTCTTACTCTGTAACAGCTGATGCTCTAGGGTACCGGCTCCCTGAAGTGGGAGGACACTGTCAAGACAGTTATAGTGGTTAGGGTGGTAAATGAACATCTGAGAGACCCAGGCTTGAACCCCCACTCTGCCGTGGGTGATCTTGGGCCAGTCACATTCTCTCAGCTTAGTCTACACCTTCACAGGGTTGTGGTTGTGAGGATAAAATGGAGGCAGGGAGAAAAGAGAGTTGCACTTTCCTGTAATTGTTGTTCATTGATGTCTTCTGTGCAGACTAGGGGTGTGCAAAAAAAAAAAAAAAGCCGGTATTTTTCGGCTTCAGATAAATCAGACCCAAAAAATATCAGTAAATGTCAAATTTCCCCAATCCAATACCGGCAAAGTATTCGGATGGGGAAATATTCGGTATTGCCGAACATATTCAGGTCTGATGTACACCACCAGAGGGAAAGGAGGCATGCTAAAATGCCTTCTTTCCCTTTGGTAGCCCCTACAGATTTCCTTGTCAATTTCACTCCCGGCCAGTCAGCTGTGAGTGAAATTGACAAGGGAAAGCCAGGGCTCTCTGCCTTCCCTTCTCTAGCTGACATGGGGTAGCTGGAGAAGGGTAGGCAGGGAGCCTAGGTATGTTTAAAATGCCTTTCTTTCCCTCCCCAATCTCGAGTTTCTCTGCAAAAGTGGAGAGGCTCAGGGAAGGAAGGAAGGGCTGGCTGGGGAAGGAAAAGGAATGAATGAAAACATGCATGGGTTCCCTGCCCTCTCTTCTATAGGTGCCCCGAAGCCATGAGGCACCTGGAGAAGATCAGCCAAAAAAAGAAAGGTATTTAAACATGCCATCCCCATCCCCGAGTTTCTCCGCAAAAGTGGAGAGGCTCACGGAAGGAAGGTGACATGTCTGTTTAAAATGCCTTTCTTTCCCTCCCCAATCTCTGGGAGGGAAAGAAAGGCATTTAAACCCAACAGCTGACTGGCGGCTCAGCCTGTTAGGTTTAAATGAGACCTTGTTTTCGGTATAGCAAAATGAACCTGAAAATAGACAGATAATATCAGCTTTTTCGGGTTCAGCTATACTGATAGCCGAATACAGATGTCTGATCTGTATTCGGCTTATGTGATACCCGAAAATACTGACAATGTATTTTTCAGGTATTTTTTCGTTCAGCTATTGCTGAATGCACACCCCTAGTGCAGACACACATTGGGACTACGCCTGTACAGGCTGACCGCGGAGCATTTTTTTCCTAGCCTAAAATCTCCAAAGGTGAGTCCCCACCCTTGCCGAAGCCATCATGTGAACAGGATTTCCCACCCAGTCATCATGTGCTCTAGCAGCAGGCGCTCCCTTCCATCAGTTCCTGCACAGCTGCCGTGACCCCCCCCCACCATAATAAAAATCATATGAGAGGTCACAACGGCAGGGAGGGAATGTGTGTCTGCATGGAAGGCCTCGATAAACAACACAGGTAAGTGCAGCTCTGTTTTCACCTTCCATCTTCAGTTCACAAAGGGCACCCCACCCCGAAAGGGAGGTGTCAGTAGTAAGGTAACCTGGGGAACCCAGAACCCAAATTGAATCCCTGCAAACAAGTTAGCCTCCTCTAACCACCAGTGGAGGGATATAAGAACCACTCTAGGGATAGAAAAATGCCCAGTGACATGCTTGGCAGGATCATATCTCCTGATTAACCGAACTTGCAGCCCATGCATATGTAACCTAGCGAGGGGAGTCACAGCAGGGGTAGATTATTAGCCCCAGCAACCTTTGGATGGATCTGACTGAGTGCCATATTTTCTTCAGGAAGGCACAAGCTAAGGAGTTCAGTGCCCTAGCTCTGTCCACAGGTAGTAATTCTCTGGCACTAATGGCATCTAGGAAAGCCCCAATAAACTGTACTCGCTGAGGGGGTTCCGAACGAGACTTCTCCCAATTTACCATCAAACCCAACTGGGTACAGCAGAGAGAAAACAAGGTTGCACTTACCTGTAACTGTTGTTCATCGAGTGGTCTTCTGTGCAGGCACACATGGGAACTGCACAGTCCCAGGCCAGCCACAGAAAAGATTTCCAAGCTTTCTAATAGACTAGGAGCGCCCCTCCTCCCTCTTTATCAACTTCTCCCAATTTACCACCAAACCCAACTGGGTACAGCAGAGAGAACTAAACAAATCTGATCTCTCAGGAGGTCCTTACTGAGGGCTATGAAAAGCCAATCACTAAATAAGGGAATATAGTATAGCCCCTTGCACGAAGGTAGGCCACTACAATGGCCATGTATTTGGTGAAAACCCTTGGTGCAGTAGCAAGACCAAAAGGGAAAGCAGTATCCTGGAAAACATCTGAATCCTACTTGAAATGCAGGTATTTCCTATGAGCAGGGTGAATGGTTAGGTGAAAATGAGCATCCTTCAAGTCAAGGACCACAAACTATGGATTCAGATAAAGAAACTCAATGACTACAAACAGAGAGACCATTGTGAACTTTGAAACATTCACAAACTTATTTAATGCTCTGTGATCAAGGATGGGTCTACACCCTCAATCCTTCTTGTCAACCAGAAGAAAAAAACTGGAATAGAAACAGGGTGGATAAAAATCAATGTTTTTTAAAATTAAAAATTGGGAGTTTTTAATTTAAATCAGATTTTTTAAAATAAAATGCTTTTTGAGGAAAAATCTATCTAAAGATGTGGAGCTGCGGTGGATCAAGTGGTTAAGACGCTGAACTGCAGGCTGGAAGGTCAGTAGTTCAGCAGTTCGAGACCCGAGTGCTGCATGACAGAGTGAGCTCCCGTCTCAGGTTCCAGCTCCTGCCAACCTAGCAGCTCGAAAGAAATTGCAAGTAGATAAATAGGTACTGCTTTGGTGGGAAGGTAACAGTGTTCCGTGTGCCTTGGCATTTAGTCGGCCACATGACTATGGAAACGTTTTCAGACAGCGTTGGCTCATCGGCTTGGAAACGGAGATGAGCACCGCAACCCTAGAGTCGGATTCAACTGGCTTTCAAGCAAGGGAAACCTTTACCTATCTAAAGATAGTTTTCTATTTAAGATACATTATAGTCTAAAGGTTATTCATCATGAAATAAGGATTAGTTTTTAATTATGTAGCATGAGGCTGTATATTCATGCAATGTTTAATTTTTTGATAAATGAATTCCATTAATCCATTCACAATGTCATACTCTTCCAGAAGTTTCTGTAAGATTATTGGACAACTTTTCTATCTAGAAGATATTATATCAGATGCTTGGTTTTACAGTTCTCAAAACTGTGTTTGTGTATGCAGAGATCACATGTCTCTTCTTCACAGCATAAATGTTATAAACATACAGAGTTGGAAAAAAGACTTTAATCCCATTGTTCCTTTGCAAATCTATGTACATAGAATCAACCTCTTACCTCTTAAGTGCTAAGTTTCAAAAAAATTCAACAACAGAAGATTGTTGGGATCGGAATAGATCTGCACAAGAAGCTAAGTCTTTGGATTTTTGTGTGTGTAGCCTGAGGTTTATCATATTAATCTTTCCCCGGAGGAGAAAACCTATAATGGCAGCAGGCTGTAAAAGAGGCCCAGTTTGGGAATATTTTAATGAAGTTCTTCTACCTATGGGTAAGGCCGGCATGCGTGCAAAATGCAAACACTGCAACAAAGAAATGCAAGGCCTGGTGGCCCGAATGAAACAACATCATAAGGTGCTGTGATGAAGATGACAAAAGGAACATGTTTGAACAGGCAGGATCTTCAGGTCGGTAAACGTTTTGATTTCATCGTATTTCTTAAAGACTGCCTTGAAGAACTGTCATGTTTAAGCAAAGTTACATTTCTTACTAGGAGTAAGGCCCATTGTGGGAAGAAATACAAAGAGCTCTAGAAAGAAGCTCCAAGTGAGTGTTCTGGGTGTGGCTGGTGGGGCAGCGGAGGGAAGGGGAAAATGGAGGCAAGCCATATTTATTTATTTCTGCTTAGCTATAAGGCTGTCTCAAGTCATTTTGTTGTCCCAAGTGGTTAGTATGGGAGGACAGCCTCATGGTAACAGGTAGGGTTCCCTCCACCCCTGACTTATGTTGATTTGGGGTTATGCAGTGGCAGCTAAGGTAGAAAAGCACCTCCTCCTATGCCATGTCTTCTGGGTTCCAAGAGTCTGGAAAACAGTTCTGTAGCCAGTTACAAGGTTGCCAACTCTGGGTTGGGAAATACCTGCAGATTTGAGGGGAGGGCAGGGTTTGCAGTGAGGAGGGACCTCAGCAGGGTATAATGCCATAGAGTCCACTGGCCAAAGCAGTCATTGTCTCCAGGAGAACTGACCTTGGTCATCTGGACATCAGTTTTAATAGCTGGAGATCTCCAGGTGCTGCCTGGAGGTTGGCTTATGTTAATGTGGGGCTATGCAGTGGCAGCTAAGGTAGAAAAGCACCTCCTCCTATGCCATGTCTTCTGGGTTCCAAGGGTCTGGAAAGCGATTCCATACCCAGTTACAGGGTTGCAAACTCTGGCAACTCTGTAGATTTGAGAGGTAGAAACTGGAGAGGGCAGGGTTTGGGGTGGGGAGGGACCTCAGCAGGGTATAATGCCATAGAGTCCACTGGCCAAAGCAGTCATTGTCTCCAGGAGAACTGATCTTGGTCATCTGGAGATCAGTTGTTGTTCCGTCACACAGTTGAGTCTGACTCTTTGCGACCCCATGGACCACATCACACCAGACCCTCTTGTCTTCCACCGTCCTCCGGAGTTTGCTGGGAAATCTTCTGTAGGGGAAATGGTGTGCTGTGGCTGGGGAACATGGTGATTTCCAGATCTCCAGGCCCCACAGCATCACCAAGTACTCAAACTGGCCCAGGGGGGTCTTGTGTTCATCCCCCTCCCAAATGTGTACTCTGAAATAAGCATCACGCAGATCCAGCTTGGTGAAGATGCACCCCTTTGTGGCTTGAGCTAGCAAGTCTTTGATTAATGGTATGGGATAGGCATTTGACATTGAGATGGCATTTAGCCCTCGGTAATCCATGCACAGCCTTAGTCCCCTGTCTGTCTTCTTGCGGAAAAGCACGGGAGCAGCAAAAGAAGTGGCTGGACAGATGAAACCCCTAGCCAAGTTGTTGTCTATAAATTTCCTCAGTTCTTGCCTCTCTGCCGGACTCATTGAATACAATTTCCCCTTGGGGAGTTTATGGCCCAGGAGACTTTCAGTAGCACAGTCTGTGTTTCTGTGTGTGTGTGTGCGGGGGAGTTCATCAGCCTCCTTCTTCTCAAACACTTTTGATAAGTCTCTGTACTCTGGAGGAAACTGGTTTAACTCTTCCCTAGCCAAGCACACCCTCTCCAGCACCGGCGGTGGATCCCCCCCCCACTCCAAATTCCAGCCGTGGGCCTGGCAGTGGGGGTCCATGAAGCAGAGGGCCCCCAGGCTCCACTGAATGTAGGGATCATGGGTTCTGAGCCAGGGCCCTCCCAGCACTATAAGGAACTTTGCAGAGGGCACTATAAGGAACTTTGCAGAGGATTTCACTATAAAGGCTCTTAATTCCCAATGAGAGCCCACCCTGACAGGCAGCCGGGCTGTACGATGAATACAAGGCTCCCCCTTCATGGGAGTTCCATCCATCTGGGAAAACACTAAGGACTCCTTTAAGTCTCTCACTTCTGCCTCCAGCCCTGCCACCAACACTGAGCTAATCATGTCTCTGGTCCACCCAGAGTCTATTAGGGCCCGCACTCTTATGTGGGTTTGGAGGAGAGATCACAGTGACAGTCACAAAGAATGGGGGAAGGGGAGCTCACCATCTCTGGCACTGGAGATGTGCGGACCTGCCGTTTTACGATCTTCACAGCAGGTCCTGGCCGTTTCCCAGTGGCTGTTGGAGCTCCTCTTCACTCAAGGAGATGCTGTCCACGCCTGTTCCCCCTCCTGCCTGGAGGGCCTTTGGATGCTTGGAGTGGCTTGCTGACCCCCACGGCCCCCCTGCCGGTGGCACGGTGTCCCCCTTGTCATCAGAGGCCTTCGGATGGGTCTCTGTGTCCTTGGGGATGGCTTCTGTGTCTGGTTCCTCGCTTCCCGTGTGTCTGTGGTGTATAGGGTCGATGGAAGAAAGGAGTTCTGACACTATGTCAGGTCTCAGACACACTCTCACCACACTCTTGTATCAGCAAAATTTGTTATTGATAAGTTAAACAGGTTCCAAGCGTAGACATGTTCTGTGTCAGAACTGACACTCAGGTGTCAGGACAGAACCTATACACTATATGTAGGACATCTCTAAAGCACACTACGTGGAGCGAGAGGAGGCATGACCTAACCAGCTTCGGTAAGTTCCACCGCTGAAGGAGAAAGCTCTTATTCATAAGTAGAAAAGCTGGTAGAATCCAAGCCCTAAACATTGGCTGGGGGAAGGAACGGGAGTCTTTGAGTACCTTAAAGACTAATAGATTTAGTAGGACATAAACTCTTGTGAATTAAAGCCTGTTTAGTTGGCAGATTTTTATAGTTTTCTTGGTTAGAAAGTTAGACTAGGAGAGGTAAAACCGAGGTTTAAATCTCAGCCATTTCAATCTAACCTACAGTGCAGCGTTGTTAGGATAAAATGGAGAGCTATGCATGACATCCTGAGCTTGGAAGAAGGACTAGATTGCTCTTATTGATTGTAATGGAACTGATTTTGTTTTATTGTTGTTTTTCTTTGATTTCAGATTTGCTACTTTTATGTTAGTTATAATATACTTGCCTTTTAATGTTGTACACCAAAGTGTTATTTTAATAAAGGCAATGCCCAAATATTTTAAATATTCATGCATATTAGGAGTTCCCAACTTTGTTGTGCCAGCAGGCACTTTTGGAACGTTGAGAGGGCCGGCCCCTCTATAAGATGGCCACCAAGGGAGTGGGCTAATCACACACCACTGGGAGGTTCCAAGCCAAGCACCCTCCAAACAAGTGTGGCAGCTGTTTTCAAATGGGTGCTCTGCAGATGCAAAGGTGATGTCTCCTGAGTTCTTCTGACATTCCTCCTGCTTCAGGGAAGCAGAGGAAAAACACATTTGTGTTTCAGTTTCTGGAGAAAGGGGAGGATTTGCTCCTTGTGTGGACTCCATGGCAAGGTCTTTAAGCCTGGAGGCT
Source organism: Gekko japonicus (assembly GCF_001447785.1). Classification (NCBI taxonomy): domain Eukaryota; kingdom Metazoa; phylum Chordata; class Lepidosauria; order Squamata; family Gekkonidae; genus Gekko; species Gekko japonicus. The sequence continues at coordinate 226,849 of NW_015165274.1, read as the reverse complement.
TTGGAAAGTCTGTCTACAGCCAAACTGTGGACACATGGCTGTGATGTGCCTACCCAGCATGAACTCAGTATTTTGTTAGTCATTTGGTAGGGAGTGACCTGATGTTCTCTGGTTTATTCCACCCCCTCCCTGGTTGCATTCAAGAACCTTGGGATATTACCCACGAAGCTCAAGAAGCAAGTAGGCAACAGCAAACATATAGGTGGGTACCATATTGGAGATCACCGAAGCACATGGGAAAGGATTGCAAAAATTAGGGATTAAAGGCAATGAACCAGAAAAGGCTTTATATACAAAGCCCAAAATATGTACAAGGAATAGTGACTATTCACAAACAGGTGGTGATACAACTTGGGATCTTACTCTGAAAGGAAGCCATTATCCTGACTGTTGAGTATGTACTGTAACAGATGGAGATGACTGCCCTCCCCACACCCAAAATGAAAACACAGCCTTAACATCAGCATAAAGCATGGTAGGGTTAAAAAAACACACACATCATTCTATAGTCCTTTTTAGCCTGAAAAATGTTTAAGCCCCATTTTAAGCTGCTCCACGTTTTGCACTCTGCTGTGTTTTTGAATGCTCAGTTTTAATAACTTGTATGATGTTTTACGTTTTGCTTTATTTTGTGAGCTGCCTCAGGCAGGGTCCCTGGAGAGGTGGTACAGAAATTTGCCAAATAAATACATGGGGAGAGGAACAACAGAGATCTGGGATGTGGCTCCGTTCTCGGAGATTTTTTTTAAGGCACCAGCTGATGAGGGACAGAACAGCTTCAGTTCAGGTTGGTTCAAAAATCTTTATTTCCATTTTTTTTTGTTCACAAGAAAACCAAGTGCCTCAAGTTTTTTTTTTAAGAAAAAACACACACCCCACACGCATTTTCATCCACAAGGCCAAGCCAAATATCACAGAAAGTCCTCGAACACTTTTAAATATTCAGTTTAAAAAACAAACCCATAATACACAGCAGAACAGTGTCAAGGAGGGTCCCTGTTATAAATACAGTGCAATAATTATGTACAACTTTTACAATATTTAAGACAAGACCTGCTGTGCAGCTAGGCCAAATGTTTGGAAGGCATTATTTTAAGGAATCTTGTACAAGAGAAAGTATTGGAAGAATCAATGACAGCCTCCTTTGTACAAGCACGTCGAATTAAGACTGAGAGCTGAGCTGCAATTCATTGACACAAACACTCAACCCAATTCTTTTTTTTTTTTTAATTAGCTTGGGAAGCTGGTTGAAAAAGCAAACTTGGCAACTAGAAACATGGAGAATTAATTATTCTACAACAAACCAACGTTCTTCAACAATTCCTGTCAACTGAATACCACAGAGCTTTGCTATTCTTGAACAAAACCCGCAACTCTTATATACAAAAGTAAAGACTTCCATTTATATGAAGAAATATTAAAAAAACAAGAGTTGGGTTTTTTTTTAAAAAAAGCTTATTTTCAAACTGGTAAAGAGAGATAGCCCTTAAATATCCTCTTATCCTTGGAAAGGCCTAGAACAACATCAAGGCATCCTCAGTCCAAGATTTGCCCCCTCCTCTTCTTTCCAGTCTTGGCAAGAAAATCAAGTCGGTCTGCACCCAATCAGAGAACAGTGAATTGCTAAAACGGGTTGGCAACTAACAAGCCAGGAGGCAAATCCACCCCTATTTGGTCTGCCAGCAGCCCTTAGCACTTCCCACCCCATTCGCTGCTTTCTTGCTTCTCACAGCAGAAGAAAGCAAGTGGCATATGAAAGGGGTTGAGACTGGAGTGTGGCACCCCCAGAGGATTCTGAGATGCACACGCAGCTTGCACAGAGCATCTAAGCATGTTGGAAGCAGGTGCACAGCTGTCTTGCTTGTGGTCTGGTGGAAGTTGGAGTATGTCAGTGGGGTATACTCCAACTTGGCCCATCCGCCCCCCTCACCCTGCTGTGAGTCAGGGAAGGGGGGGGTGTTACCAGGGCAGGAGGACCTGACCAGAGTCCTTTGCTTAACATGTCCCATGCCTGTACAAAGATTGAATCACCTGCTGCCCCCCACTAGGAATGAGTGTCGTTTAGTGCAAAGGTCTCAGAACTACAGATGTTCTTGTCATGTGGATGCCGCTAAGGATTTGTTCTGGGCAAAACTTAATTTGGGAGAGATATTCCAAAAGGTTTTTTTTTTAAAGCATTTAAATCTCAAAAGGCACCTTTGCACCCGGAAGACTATCTGGGACTGAGTTCTCTCAACCCTGCAACTAAGACACCGGTATAATTAAACACTTCATGTCAAAAACTGCCTGAAAGAATGCTGGTGTGTCAAATCGGAAGGTTCCAACCTAGCCTACTCACAGACTACATTTTTACAATCAGGAAGTTCTCACTACTGGATACTGCTTAGTCCTATGGCCTTCTGCTTGCGCTCTTAAGTGGGATGTTCACAGAAGGGCTTGAACCATGTGATTGTTCTGGGACTGGTAAACCAGCTCTCGCTGTACAACTGAAAATGTCACTAAGAGAAGGTACCTAGGAGCATGGATGTGGCAGGTCCACTTTGCGGCACCCTCACCATGGGAGCTGGGTATTCCCTGGCACAGCCCACATTTCCCTACAAATGCCCCCATGTGCAAGTACAAGCCCACAGGTGCTGTGCTTCTCACTCAAGAACATCACTCCAGTGCACCCAACATCCCCAAACTATGCAAAGACACCTTTTAGTAAAAGAGGGAGATTACCAACACAGAACCAAAGAAGTTCAGAAAAGCCACTAATAAAAGGAAGGAAGGAGAATTACTATAATGCCTAAATGAAGGAAGATGAGAGAAAAATTGAGTCTCCTCCATTTGACTGATGGGGGGAAATGGAGAAACAACCGAAGTTGTATAATGACCCAGTGGCAGAGATGCAGTATGTTCCAAAATCCATGAAGCACCAACACTTGTTTTGGCAGCTGCTCAAAGGGGTTTTGCAAGCCAAGTTTGACATGCCTGGCCTTTCAGAAGGAGAGCAGGCAGCATGGTTCTTGCTCTGATTTGGCTTTGTGATGTTATCACACAGCTAAACCTGATTGGATGAGATCATTGAAGACGCTGTCACTATTGAAAAAACACATTGTGCTCAAGCTACTGATCAGGGAAAGAAACCACTGAGAATTGGTATTGAACAGCACACCACACAAAGGAGGAAAAGCAAGGCCATAGAGATTCAGAACATTCTCCCTCACCATCTTCCTTTAAAAAGTCATCCATATACCCTAAAAGTGTTTGTGAGCAAAGATTCAGCAGAGCTCAACCCTGAACACAGAGTAATACTTGAAATACAATCCTTTTTTCTTTCCTGAGTAAATGTCTATCGGTTACAGAAAGCAGATTCATCTAAGGACAGGACTTACAGGAGGCACAAGGCTGCCGCAGAAACCAGCATACCTGCATCAAGGCTTTGCCCTCTTCTCCCCACAATGACCCTACAAAACGTGTCATCAGCTTCCCCCCATCCCGGCTGCCATGGCACCCAACGATGCTAAATGGGATTATAGAGCATATCACTGATACGCTCCCCTGCTAGTTTCACAAGATGCTACAGGCAAGAGCTAGAAGCAAAGATGCCATTTTCTGTGGCAGTCCTATGATGTCCATAGTGTCTGGATTTGTCACAGGAGAGGAGTAAACATTATTGATAAGAATATCTATAAAATAGACAAATGTCTACAGGAGCACAAATATGAAGCAACAAACGTGCACTCTTTCAAGTTGCACTGAGCCCATTATGAAAAGCTCTACATCTCAGAAGCTGAATAGACCTCCGTTAAAAGCAGACGTTGGTCCAAAGATGGCTCATATCCCGTTTTGTATTTCTTTGTCACAATGGCATGGGGGAGGGCGGGGAAGAAGCCTTGCTGACTTGATAGCTGAACTAGGAGCTGAGTAGCCTTTGGACCTCCAGAGGTAACAAGTGCCTTCTTGAGGATTAAAGGAAAAAAAGAGAGGACACAAGGAATTAGGGCGCAACTGAGAACCTGTGGATTAGGGCAGGAGAAAGTAAGACCAAAATTATTTTTCCTAAGGGATCCAACTTCATATAGAGGGAGCCTCTGCACCCAAAGATGCGAAATGGCAAGGAATTACCACCTGGAACAACTGGACTTTGACCAGGGGCTCCAGAAAGAAGGATGACTGCTTAGCAGAATGTGCGCACCCAGTGGGCAAGTATCTGCTGAAGACCAGAAGATGGGTCTACGACCAACGAGAGACCCACCAGGCACAGGACACAATTGCAGTAGTCTTCGGGGATGCTGATTTGCTGCCAGCAGTAGAGTCTAACTCCTTCATAATCCTTTAAAATCTACCAGTAACAATGGGGCTTAAAAATAGTACGAGAGTCAACTTCACTTCCTCTCCCAGGATTATGAGAGTTAGTGTGTATGCAGATGTATGCACACGGATCCATGCACAACATGTTGGGGGGACACTGGAGGGCATCTTGCCCAAGGCTTGCCAACAGCCCTGCTAACACTGTTTGCAATAGATGGGTTTACATTGCAATTCTAAACAGAGTTGCACCCTTCTAAGTCCACTGAAGTTGATGTACTTAGAAGGGTGTGACTCTGCTTAGGATGGAACCGACAGTCAACTGGACGTCACTACTGGGAAGCAGCAGACGAGGTGGAAATGCCCATTGGTCATCCTTTTATGAAGAGGGGGGGGAATTAGCTCAGATACCCTTCCAAGCAATGCAGTGTAACGCCTTCATACAGATCTTAGCAAGGCACGCATCCAGCTTATTTAGACCTCACATTCAACAGATGAATGGGGAAACACCCCAAAACGTGTTACACCAGGATTCCAAACAGAATGTGAGAAGACCTTGAGGCTACAGCAAGCAGGACTATAACTAAAGCCGTTCTGAACACCACAATTGCCAGGAAGTGCAGAAATGTCATGCCACTGTGAAGTCGCCCAGTGTGAGACAGATGCCACAGCCAAGCCATTATTAATCAGCTGACAACTGGACCCATAATGGGGTGTGGGGACAGGATGAGATCACCACTTGTTCAGCCATAACACCAACTGCAGGTTGCTGGGTGGCACACTTCCTTTGCCATGCACTACCCCACCTACTACTGGCAGTGCCCCAGTCTGGCTCTTTCCACCCAGAGTAAGACATCCATGCAAACCTAGGATGCATCTGGTCCTTCCTAGACAAGGCATGGCTGCTTCACAGTATTTCCCTGCTGCACACACAAGGAGTAGGAGGGAGGAGTAAGCAGCATCCGACTCTGCAGAGCATTTCTAAGAGAACCTTGAAGGAGAAAGTCCAGAGCAAGAGGCTACCGAGGGGTAACCTGCCGCTTTGCCGCCTTGCCGCCTTGCACCAAAGGGCTCACAAAGTCTTGGATGGTTCTGGAAAATGGCTGAGATGGACAAAGATATCCTTGAGACCCAGAAAGCTGCTTGCGAGGCCTCTCTCTTCTCAACACTTCTGAGAAAAGCCCTGAGGCATTGGAGGAAGGAGAGGTGAAATGCTAGCACCATCAACCAAAATAAAGAAGGGACCAGGAATCCCAGTTCACTCCCCTGCTCAGTTTTTTAGCAGGTCGCCCAAGTCATAGGCCTCAAATAAGTCGCTCACCCCCTCGCCCTCCTCTAGCCCCCACAGGTAGTCGTCTTGGTCCAGAGGAGGGGAGAAACTGACAAAGGGGCCAGTGTCGCTGTAGGAAGCAGAAGGGAGCTGGTCCTCCGTCTGCTGCAAAAGATGCTGGGGCAGCTCCAGGAAGCCGTCCTCCCCTTCCATGAGGCAGCTGGGCAGCTCCGTTTTCACAGGTTCTGCTGGGAGAAAGAAAGAAAAGAGCGACCCACGAGTGAGCAGAGCACTGAAATGACACAGCATGCCCCCAAGGTGGCCACAGCACCTGTGGCAGATGTGCAAGTTGCCTCCTTTTCTGTCTTTTAGTACATTAGAATACCAACACCCCTCCTTTCCCATGAGGCAGCATACGAATCCTCAATTAAAAGCATACAAAATAAATACCCCTGCCTCAGAACATTTTTATCCTGCCCTAACTCCAAGTCGAGCTACGGTGGCTCAAGTGGTTAAGACGCTGAACTGCAGGCTGTGGAAGGTCGGTAGTTCGGCAGTTCGAGACCCGAGTGTGCCGCATGACGGAGTGAGCTCCCGTCTCTAGTCCCAGCTCCTGCCAACCTAGCAGTTCGAAAGCAAGAAATTGTGAGTAGATAAATGGGTACCACTTCGGTGGGAAGGTAACAGCGTTCCGTGCACCTTGGTGTTTAGTCATGCCGGCCACATGACCACGGAAACATCTTCAGACAGCGCTGGCTCTTTGGCTTTGAAACGGAGATGAGCACCGCAACTCTAGAGTCGGATTTGGCTGGCTTTCGAGCAAGGGAACCTTTACCTTTTTTAGTCAGGGTGGAGCAATGCATATTTTGCACATGCATAAAACTGTGGTGCACACAAACCAACAACTGGATTTTTCAAGGTTCTGATTTGCATGTATCAATACAATACAAACTCTATATATCAAAAGAGTAGTGGGAAGTGCATGTTCTCAATATGCACAGTTGCTCCTTTACGTGCAGTTGTAATATGTTCAGTTGTAATAATGCAGATATTACATCTGGGAAGGGCATATGTCATATCAAGCCAGGCTGCTGGCTCATCTCCCTTGTACAGCTCCTGATTTTGACCTAGGAGGCCCAGATTCAAATCCATACTCTTCCAAGAAACATGCTAGTTTTAAACCTTACAGAGAATTTTAAGAGAGCCAGTGTCGTGTAGCAGTTAGCAGGCTGTACTAGGTTCTGGGAGACCCAAGTGTGATGAATCCTCATTCTGCCATTCAAGTTTGCTAGGTAACCTTGGGTCACTCACACACAGCCTCAGCCTAATCTACCTCATGGGGTGGTTGTTGTGAGGCTAAAATGGAGGAGAGGGTAATCATGCAAGACATTTTGGGTTCCCAATGGAGAGAAAGGCAGGATTTGAAATGAAGTCAATAAATTTAAAACAGCTTTAGGGGGAGCCTTCAAGAATGCAAGCTGACGTGGCAGTCTGCTCCGCCACTTTAGGACTTGCTGCCTTGTTTCCCTGCATATGTACAGATCAGGCTACAGAGCAGCAACGACAAGAAAGGTTTCGTCGACCACCAGTTTCCAGTGGCCAACACATCATTGACAGGAAGACACAACTGACAGGGTTTCGAACGAGGTACCTAGCAGCAGGTACCACAATCGCTTTGGGATGTTCCCCCACATGGTTCCTCCAGCCAAAGAACTCTTACCTTTCAGTGTTGGAGGACTGGAGCCGTGGCCACCATCCTGGTGTGTCAGGGCTGGGAGGCCACTCTTTTCAGCAGGGCTCTCCTCCAGGACTTCCTCAGGGCACAGGTACACCTCGATAGGGCCATTGCTGCTTTTCAGGTGGAGCTGAACATTTTCCTGGCCCAAGAGGAGGAGGAGGAGGTGCTGTTAGACTGGAGCAAAACATGTCACCTGCCAAGCCAAGCACCACCCACCGAGAAACAGTTTATATTCAGCTGCTTGCCTGAAACTGGGGGGGGGGGGGTGGGGGGGGGGGGGGGATGGGAGTGGCTGGGACCAATGTTCCTTCTAAGCTGTGGAGTCTTGTGAGCAAAAAGTCTACTTTGTGAGCTACTGGGATTAAAGCTGTGAGCGAGTGATTTGGCTACTGCATAAATTAGTTGGCTCTGGAGCCGTCCTTCCTGAGCCAAGACAAAAAATGTGTGGGCTGGAGGCTAAAAAAACTGTGAGCTAGCTCACACTAACTCAGCTTAGAGGGAACACTGGCTGGGACATCAAGCGCCTGGCACAGCTCAATCCACCGCTGGAGGGCTGCATTTAGCTCCGAAGGTGGCCTGCCTGTAGCCCCACACAAAAATCATCTAGCGGAGCCGGTATGGGTAGTAGCTAAAGTGTTGGAAGAAGATCCAGGTCCAAATCCTCACTGTGTTGGCCGCCCTTCTGAGCCTAGCCTATCTGAGAGGGGGAAGTTGGAGAAACTCATATGTCACCGTGGTCTCATAAAAGGAAGGGTGGCATAATGAATGTAAAAACCAAAGGGTCCAACATAACAAATAACCAATTGCATCTCCAGGCAAGGTTTCCTTGAGACCCCTCATTCTTCTGTCGCTCAAAAACTTACACATCGGAAAATGCTGCCATTGTACGGGATCCTCAAGCCCCTGCTGGCATAGCTCACCTTGGCATGAAGCAATGAAAGGACTCATGTCCGACTGTGGGTTCCAAAGGGAATGCGTCAGCCCTCCCCAAATGCCAGGTTCTGCAAGATGCAAGCCGGGGCAGCTTTTATTTCTGACTAGAGAGTGTCCCCTGAGCCAGAAGGGACCTTTCATTCAATCCAAAGCCAGAACATGCCCTGACAGATGGCTGTCCAGCCTCCAGCCAGGAAGAGCATGCCACTGCCCAGCTTGACGGGTTCCACCTCTGAGCTGCTTGTAGTGCTAGGAAGCATCTCCTCATGTTCAAGCAGAATCTGCCCTCCTGTAACTGTCTGGTCTTGCCCTCTGGAGCAACATAGTCTGTGCATTCCCGCAGTTGGGGGTTGAAGAGCATGGCCATGTCTCTCCTTGGTTTGAACTAATCTACTACATTTCTATCCCATCAGGTGTGGTGTGGTGTGGTGGTGAAGAGTGTAAGATTAGGATCTGGGAGACCCAGCTTCAAATCCCCACTCTGCCATGGAAGCTCTCTAGGCCACCTTAGGCCCGTCACAGATACTCAGCCTAACCTCCCTCACAGAGGATAAAACAGAGGAGAGAAGAACAATGTAAGGTGCTTTGGGTCCCCCTCGGGGAGAAAGGCAAGGAAATAAGTTGGCATACCCAGGATAGCATACCCAGGTTTTCCATTCAGTCACCCATCAGACCCAGAGGTTCAAGAAGACTACATTTCCATGTGCCTTCTCACTGTGCCCTGGGACCTTTTCTTTGCAGCCTTCAAATAGTGGGGTGGATCCTGCCAGTTCTTTCACTCACTCTTGTCCAGTCCTCTTCCTTACCCATCCTTTCCCACGTGACTTTAGTCCATGAAGGTCCCACGATCCCTAGCACAGCCTTTTTGGGTGGTCATATGGGATCCCTCCTTCCTTCCTTTTTCACCAGCAAAAAATGGTTTGGATCCAACCCAGTGTTACAGTGGCAAGGTATTTATTTCAGCTCAGCCTACAGGGAGGCAGCACCAGTTCAACTTTTCAATGGAGGTGTACCAGTATGTTGACCAGCATGGGATTCCTTTGCAGCTGTCTCCACCGAGATGGAGGGAAAGCCATCCAAGCCACCTCCCAGCCCTGCTCACCTCGCAAAGATCTGGCACTTCCAGCCGAGTCTCTGGTGGGGCTCGGACCACAATCACCGTCTGCTCATTGAAGTTGCTGATGGTGCGTATGTCCTGATACGTTACATAAGCTAGCGTAGGATAGGCGGTGCAAGTTAAAGGAAATGCTGGACAAAAGGCCCAAATTCCAGAATCCCCCAAGCATGTTCTTACTATTTAGATGAAATAATAGAATGCAAGTTTGCTCTTCCTACCAAAAAAGTAGGCAGACATATGAAGTTATCTCCTCTTCTGCCACATTCACAAGTGCCTAACTATGCCGCTCAGAGGCAGGCTGAGAACTGCTTCACACATGCAAGAAAATGAGAAAGAAGGGGCTTCAAACTGCAGGTGAGAGATTACAATTTTCAGAATCTCCCTACCTTAATAATTCCCTGCAATCAGAAAACTAGCATACCACATGAAGGGCTATAGGCTAGAACCTCTTTCCCCAACATGCTTCCCACAGGCAGGAGCTTTCAAATACACTGTTCTCTGCTTGCAAATGATACATTCTTGGAAATGGTACAGCCCAGGAAGGACTGTATCTGTATCTTCTGAAATCTCTGGAAATGTAGGACAGGTCTCAGGCCTTCTACTCAACTTCTGTATCCTCCAACATCTCAGAAATAAAAACAGAGCCATAAGCTTATACCCCTCTATTTTCAGACCACAGCATGACTCCCCCCGCCCCCCCCCCCAGTATATTTCATGGCAGACTTTTCTGCCAGGAGTATTCACATATTCTGCAATTACCAGTTTAAATCCATGTCAGTAAGAGTATCTGTTAAAGAACTGAAAGACACTACCGGGGGGGGGGGGGGGGAACACAGCTAGCATACACATTTATCATTTAAAAATATGCAGCACACTGCATGGTGCCTTAGTGAGCATGCATATCAGCAACAAGATGTGGAAGCATGCATGTGTTTAAGACAAGAGACATTCTCACTCACATCACACTGAGTGTTCACTTCTGGAGACCCAAGAGAGGGTGCTAAACCCTGAATAGACAGTGATTGCCCAGGGAAAGTTACCCAAAGGAGAGGCTGTCCCAGGCAAACAGGGACAGGTAGACCACATCAGCGTCTCCTTCATGTCTTGCCCCTCAAAAAGGATATTTCTGATTGGTTTCGTCTTCTGTCAGGTGCTTCAGCTGAAGTGTGCACTCCTGGATGAGCTTGTCCAGCATCCTCTCGGTCTTGGAAAGCTCTGCCTGCTCCTGCCGCAATGCCTGCTGTCTCGCTGCCATAGAAGAGTCCTCAAAAATCCCTGTCCCCCTAGGCAGCAATGTTCACAGGATAATTATATAACTGGAGAATCACAGGACCCCATTTGTTACCTTTAAACAGAGTCAAAACTGAGGCTGTCAAAAGTTCTACCATCTTGCAGAACATGCCTAGAGCAAAGTTTTACAAAAGAAAAGACCTAAGGATACAGATTCAAAGCCTGCACAGAGTACATTTCTTAAGTGAAAAAAACGGGCCACTGGTACTTACCGTGAAGGGTCCTTCTCCTCTGAGATGAAGGAGGACATCTTGCTGGGTGTTTCCCACCCTATCCTTAGGGAGGCAGGAACCAAACTTGCATTTCCCGTCCTCTTGCATTTCCTGTCCCCTGAATTCATTTAGGAACTCCGAGAAGCAGTAACTAGCTAAATAACTGGAAAATTTAACCAACATGATAATACCAACTTGAAAAACTATCAAGAGAACAGGAAAGTTGAGGTTAGCACTGAAAGAAATAGAACGGACAGAGATGACGATGAGATGGGAGGGCCCAAGATGTCCTCCTTCGTCTCAGAGGAGAAGGACCCTTCACGGTAAGTACCAATGGCCCATTCTCCCTCTGAGAGGAGGACGTCTTGCTGGGACCTCCTAGAGCAGTGCCCGTAATCTTCAGGTGGGTCATCATCTACTCTGTCATGACCTGTTGCAAAACTCTCCGGCCGAAAGCAGTGTCTGCTGAATCAAAGACGTTGATCCTGTAGTGTTTAATGAAGGTCAAAACCGAGGACCATGTGGCAGCCTTGCAGATTTCCTCCACCGAAGCTCTGTTCGAGAAGGCTGGGCTGGTGGCTGCACTACGAATCGAGTGAGCAGTGATACCCATTGGAGGAACCAGCTTTTTTGCTCAGTAGGCTTCAGCAATGCACAGCTTGAGTATAGAACTGATGGAAGAACTAGACATCTTGCACCCCTTATTGGGTGGAGATACTGAAATGAACAAGGATTCTGATTTTCGAAAGTTGCTGGTACGAAGAAGGAATGCCTTCAGGGCTCGGCGAACATCTAAGGAATGCCAGATGCGTTCCTGAGAATGGGAAGGATTTGGACAGAACAAGGGAAGACATATCTCCTGAGATTGGTGGAACTTGGAATTGATCTTTGGTCGAAAGGTAGAGTTAGGAACCAAGACGACTTTGTCCTTGTGGAACACACAAAGGCATGGGTTAGCTGAAAGAGCTCCCAACTCCGACACTCTACGAGTGGAGGTCACCGCTACTAAGAACAGGGCTTTCATACGGAGCCACTTGAGGGGAATGTCCTTGATTGGTTTGAAGGGCGGCTTGGTCAGTGCATCGAGGACCAAGTTAAGTCTCCAGATAGAGAATCTGTGTGAGACAGGCGAGTCTGTAGAGGATGCCCCCTTTAAAAAACGCTTAATGTGTGGATGCCTGGAAAGAGACCAACCTTTGAAGTGTGGAAGAACCATAGATGAGGCCGCAACCTGTCTTCAAAGAGTAGAAGCTCGAAGACCAGAATCATGACCATCCTGGAGGAAGGTGAGTAGGTTCCTGAAGTGTGGTTTCAATGGGTCTATCGACTTCCTTTTGGCCCATCACATAAAGGCCTTCCAGGTGGTATTATAAATTCTGCACATGGACTGTCTTCGAGCCACCAGTATCGTGTTGGTCACCTTCTCTGAGTAGCCAAGGTTGAGAAGTCCTTCCCGCTCAAGCACCAGACGGTCAGACGAAGCCAGCCTAGTCCCTGAGACAGCATGTCGGGAGTTACTGGAAGGCAGAGGTGAGGTTGAATCCATAGGCACTGTATTTCCAAGAACCATGGCCTTCATGGCCAATAAGGAGCTATCAGAATGGCCTCCGCTCTCTGTTCTTTCAGTTTCCTGAGGAACCTTGGGATGACTGGAGTAGGAGGAAACGCAAACATCAGTCCCGGTGGCCATGGTGACGTCAAGGCATCTGTCGCCTCCGCTTCGCGATGGTAAAACCTGGTGAAGTACCTGGTCACCTGGAAATTGAGGGGAGAGGGATAGAGGAAATGCAAACATCAATCCCGGTGGCCATGGAGACGTCAAGGCAACTGTCGCCTCCGCTTCACTATGGTAAAACTGATGTGTTCTGCCTTGATGGAGCCATTCCGATTCCTGTAGTTGGCAATGGCTGAGCCAGTCGGCTTTAGTATTGAGTATTCAGGATTCCCTTGATGTGTTCTGCCTTGATGGAGGCAACATTGGCCTCTGCCCACCGAAAAAGTTTTAACGCCTCCTGACGAAGGCGGGCAGATTTGGATCCCCCTTGGTGGTTTATGTAGGATTTTGTTGCGATATTGTCCGTTCTGATCAAGACATGACTGCCCAAGACCTGGTGATGGAAACGATTCAGAGCTAGCCTGATGACCCTCAGTTCCAAGACATTTATTGGCAGCTTGCTCTCCTGCGGGGACCAGAGACCCTGCATTGGAGTGTTGAGATGAGTGGCACCCCAGCCTAGGAGGCTGGCGTCTGTCACCACTTGCTTCCATTCTGACACATAGAATGTGAGTCCCTTCTGAAGGTTCAACAATCTTATCCATCAAGTGAGGCTGTAACGCACCGCAGGAGGGATGACGAACGGGATAGCCTCCCGGCGCATGACCTTGTGTTGAAAAGGTGTCAGCAATTGTTGAAGAGGTCTTGAGTGAAGGCGAGCCCAAGGGACCGTGTCTATACAGGATACGAAGAGGCCCATCAGTCTGGCTAGGGTCATGAGTGAAGACCTCCTGCTTTTGGCAACCTGCTGGCAAAGGCGGCGGATGGCGTCCACCTTGGGTCTGGGTAGAAACATCTTGTTTTGCACTGTGTCCAAAATTACTCCCAAGTGTTCTATGGTTTGAGATGGGGTGAGACGACTCTTCTGAAGGTTCACCAGGAAACCATGCTCCTGAAGGCACTGTACCGTTGCCACTGTATCTTGAACAGACGTCACTTGAGAGGCTGAGTGGATCAGAAGGTCATCAAAGTACGGATGGACATGAACACCTTGTTCCCTCAAGAGCACGACTGGATGGATCAGCATCTTGGAAAAGACCCTGGGAGCTGTGGATAGACCAAAAGGCAGGGCCCTGAACTGCCAGCGTTGTCCTTGGACACAAAACCGTAGAAAGCATCTGTGACTTTCTACGATTGGCACATGAAGATAAGCCTCCTGAAGATCGACAAAAGTGAGGAACTCTCACGGCTGGAGTGCCTCTGCAATCGAGCAAAGGGTCTCCATGCGGAAGTGTCTCAAACGTATGAACTTTAGGAACTTTAGGTCTAGGATGACCCTCCAGCTTCCATTTCTTTGGGGCATGGTGAAGAAGATGGAATACACACCCTGTCCCCTTTGGGGTAGGGGTACAGGTTCGATGGCGAGAATGCTGGCTAGATGCTGTACTGCATCCAGAGTTCTTTGTAGCTTGATTAGGTTTTTTAAAGTTGGTGAGAGGACAAAGCGATCTGGAGGTCTGCACAGGAATTCGATGGAATATCCCTTTCTTGTGACCACTTGAGACCAGGCATCTGCATGGGACTCAACCCACTTGTGATGGAATAGTAGCAGCCGTCCCCCCCACCGGAGCCGCTGCGTAGTCACGCACAGGGGTTTTTGTTGCCTCTCCCGGAGTTGTCATCTCTGGAAGAGAAGAAACTGTTTGACCTGTTTTGGAAGGAGCCGCATCTGAATTTCTGTCTGCAAATTCCCCAAAAGGGACGTCTGCCCTGCTGCTCAGGGAACGCGGCATTGTTTTCTTTTTGTTCTTTGTTTCTATAAGTATTTTGTCCAAAGAGTCACCAAAAAGGTGGTTGCCTTGGAATGGATACACTGTCACAGTCCTTTTGGCGTGTAGGTCAGCTTGCCAGGCCCGGAGCCATAGGGTTCTCCAGGCTGCTACTGTGGAAGCCAGGGCCCTAGAAGAGAAAATCATGGCATCGAGGGTGGCTTGAAGGAGTCTATTCGCTCCCTCAGCCAGGCGCTTGTTAGAATCCGCAACCAGCTGGGACATCTTTTTGGACCAGGCAACAGAAGCTCTAGCTACCACCGTGGCGGTAGCTCTGATGGCCATGGCTGTAGCTTCATGGGCTTCGCATAAGGCAAATTTGGCTTTCCTGTCTCTTACCATGCCTTCGCCATCTTCAGAAAGCAGGCCTGAGGTCTGAAGAGCAGTAATAAGACCTGGTGAGAGATGTAAAAGTGATTGCACCGCTTGGAAACAGTGATCATAATGTTGTTGAGTTCATCATTTGTACAAACAGAGAATTGGCCAAAAAGACTCACACAACCATTTTTAACTTTAAAAGGGGTAATTTCTCTGATATGAGGGGACACGTGGGGAGGAAACTGAAAGGAAAAGTAGAAAGGGTCAAAACAATTGGGGAAGCTTGGGATCTATTTAAAACTACGATCCTAGAAGCTCAAAAAATATATATTCCGCAGGTTAGGAAAGGCACAAAAAGGTATAGGAAAAAGCCTGCATGGTTAACAAACAGAGTAATGGAGGCTGTAAAAAGTAAAAAGAATTCCTTTAAGCAGTGGAAAGCTAGTCACAGTGAGGCTGATAAAACGGAACACAGGATATGGCAAATAAAATGCAAGTCTGAGGTCAGGCAGGCAAAAAGGGAACATGAGGAGCATATAGCAAAAAACGTAAAAACCAACAATAAAACTTTCTTCAAATACATTAGAAACAGGAAACCAGCCAGGGAGGCAGTGGGGCCCTTGGACGACCAAGGGGTAAAAGGAGTATTGAAGGATGATAGGGAAATGGCTGAGAAGCTAAATGCATTTTTTGCCTCCGTCTTCACTGTGGAAGATGAGAAGTGCTTGCCCACTCCAGAACCACTGATTTCAGGAGGGGTGTTGAAAGACCTGAGTCAGATTGAGGTGACGAGAGAGGAGGTCCTAAAACTGATAGACAACTTAAAAACTGAAAAATCACCAGGCCCAGATGGCATACATCCGAGAGTTCTGAAAGAACTCAAATGTGAACTTGTAGATCTCCTGACAAAGATATGTAATCTTTCCTTAAAATCTGCCTCCATTCCTGAGGATTGGAAGGTAGCTAATGTCACTCCCATCTTTAAAAAGGGTTCCAGAGGAGATCCGGGAAATTACAGGCCAGTCAGTCTGACGTCGATACCGGGTAAATTGGTGGAAACCATTATTAAGGAAAGAATTAGTAGGCACATAGATGAACAAAACCTATTGAGGCAGACTCAGCACGGTTTCTGTAAGGGAAGATCTTGTCTCACTAACCTGTTAGTGTTCTTTGAGGGGGTGAACAAACATGTGGACAAGGGGGATCCAATAGATATTATTTACCTTGACTTCCAGAAAGCTTTTGATAAAGTTCCTCATCAAAGGCTCCTAAGTAAGCTCAAAAATCATGGGATAGAAGGACAAGTCCTTTTATGGATCAAAAACTGGCTAGTTCATAGAAAACAGAGAGTGAGTGTAGGTGGGCAATTTTCTCAGTGGAGGGTGGTAAGCAGTGGGGTACCGCAGGGATCAGTACTTGGTCCACTGCTTTTTAACTTGTTCATTAATGATTTGGAGATGGGAGTAAGCAGTGAAGTGGCTAAATTTGCGGATGATACAAAGTTGTTCAGGGTGGTGAAAACCAGTGAGGATTGTGAGGCACTCCAAGGGGATCTGTCAAGGATGGGCGAGTGGGCGTCAACATGGCAAATGGGGTTCAATGTGGCCAAGTGCAAGGTGATGCACATTGGAGCCAAAAATCCTAAATATAAATACACATTGATGGGGTCTGAACTGGCAGAGACTGAGCAATAATTCGGTAAAGCATAGATATCCGAAAATTTTCGGAAAACCCGAAAAATTCGGGTCCATTATAACCAATGGGGCCATTGAAGTCAATGGCAAAAAACCTCTTGAAACTTTGCGGGGGGCTGGGGGGAGGGGGTAGAGCCTCCAAATTTGGACCGTGGCTGCTCAAGCCTCTCCCCGAAAGACCCCCAAAGTTTCAAGAAGATTGGCCCAGGGGGTCCGATTCCAGGGGCATCCAAAGAGGGTGCCCCCAGTCCCCCCAGATCAGCTTGCTGTATTCCCGGTTTGCCGCCGAAATTCGGCGGCAATGCATTTCAATGGGATTTTTACCTTTTACTTTCCTTTTTGCAGACCCCTAGGAGGGGGAAAGAGGGAGAGGCTCCAAATTTGGAGGGTGGTTACTGGAACCTCTCCCCAACATGCCCATCAGGTTTCAAGAAGATTGGACCAGGGGGTCCAATTCTATGGGCCCCCAAACAGGTTGCCCCCATCCCTCCATTGTTCTCTATGGTGGACAACCAGGAATACAGCAAGCTGATCTGGGGGGACTGGGGGCACCCTCTTTGGCAAAGCATACAGTTTCTTAATATTAGGAGGGCAACTCTTATTAGCCATGGGTTTGGCCCACTCCTTAACCAGCTGTTTCTCTAAAAATTCGGGAAATGGAAAAACCCCGGGGTTCTTGGGGTCCTTAATCCCTCTAGGTCTAGACCCATCTGCAGAATCAGTGTTAGAGGGGTCATCTGGTTTGGATTTAGGGCTGAATTCTAAGGCAGACATGGTCTTCTTAAGCAGGTACATATAGTCTTCTGGTTTGCAAAATCTCATGGATGGTTCAGGAACCTCCATCTCCTCTTCTTCTTCTTCTGAGAAGAACTCTCCTTCCTCTGTCTCTCCAATCTCAGTATCCTCAGCTTGTGAGAGGTCCCACTGAGGGTCTGTCTGCATATGGCAAAAATGAGTCTTCCTAGCAGCTTTGGTTGGCCAGCATGGTCTTTCTTCCTCTAAACAACCAGAGCCCATTTCCCCGAGGACTATGGCTGGGGAATGCATAGGGAAGATCCTGAAACCTATCTTCTAATTGGGGAGCCCTGTGTAGGTTAGCGAGCTCTTCCCTCACCATGTCTTTAAAGAATGTTACTACTTCGGGCATTAGAAGCGCGTTACCGCCCCTAACGGGGTTACTCACAAATAGACCCGGCTGAGTCAAATTGTCTCCGCAGTCGGTCGGCACCTGGGCATTTGGAATATCGGGGACATCTTCCGCGTCCATAATATGGCTTGTGGAAGCAGCAACAGCCGCCCCGCAGTCTCCCAGTCCCTCCTCTGGGGATTTGCGCTTGGCCAGCAATTCCAAAATGGCGCCCTCATCGTGCTCCAGGGCCAGAGAGCGGGGCCGCTTTTTGGTGCCTTTATCTTTTGGTGCTGCAGAGCCCGCCACGGCAGCAGGGGTGGAAGCCATGTCTTGCTTTTGCTTAGAGGCTCTTTGGGCTGATAGCAGTGCCTCTCCCGACTCGTCTTCGGAGAAAAATCCATCTGAGTCGTCTCTCTCCAACATGCCCCGGCCGGGGCGTCGGAGGGGGGAGGAAGAGAGAAGAAAGGGTAGAAGAAAAGTAAGCCAGTAAAGTCGGCAAAGGAGAAAGGGGGGGGGGGAATGGGAAACCAGGAAAGCGAGAATTAGAAAATGAGAGAAGAGTTGGAGGGAAAAGGCTGTGAATAAGAAAAAAGGCTGCTAAACAGGCATGAATGCTAACAGAGTGCTGCTCTCCCTATTGATGCAGGAACGAAACTGAATTCAGGGGCGTGTCCCACCAAGAGGACAGGAAATGAAAGTTTGGTTCCTGCCTCCCTAAGGATAGTGCGGGAAACACCCAGCAAGATGTCCTCCTCTCAGAGGGAGAACCAGAGATTCAACAGCAGCATCAGTGGATTTAAGGAAGAGTTTTGTTACAATGCAATCCTACCAAGGGGCACAGAGAGTGGCGAATTTCTTCCATGCAATTCAAAACTCCCTTGGATGCAACGCTTACAATGTGCAGCATTGCTGTATGGTAGGACCTGTGCCAAACGAGACTAAGAGCAAAAGCACCAATTCAAGCCTGTTATAAATTATAATAGTCAAATGTTTGGGGTTTTTAAAACAAAAATCAGAAACAGATTCGCCCCACAAAGTATTACAGAACATAAAAAGATTATTTATTTATTTATTTATTTATTTATTAAATTTCTACCCCGCCCTCCCGCCGAAGCGGCTCAGGGTGGCTTACAAACCATTTAAAACCAACATACAGTTAAAACCAACAATTTCATTAGGACGTATGTCTTACCTAAATTTCTTTTTTTATTTAGAATTCTCCCAGTAACAATTACATCACAACAACTAGCTACTTGGCAAAAGATGCTTCTGGATTTCTTTTGGGCTTACAAGAGACACAGAATACATTAAAGCTACTATCCTACAGCTTCCCAGACCTACAGGTTTATTATCAAGCAACTCACTTATCTAATATCCTGAAGATGCTTCATGATCATAACGAGACAGATTGGATTTTGTTGCAATCCTATTACACTTATCCTTATGACATACACGATATTTATATGGCAATCAGCCTCAGAGCGCCCTAAACTTATTTCAGAAAGTTTTTGCATACCTGGGAAAAGCCTAGGGAGCAACTAATTCCGCAAATATCAAGGTTTCATGCACTTTTTAACCAAAAAATATTTCAAACAAATGCTTTAGCACTAAATCAACAGAAATGGAAGAACGCTAATATCATTAAATTAGAAGATATTACTTTAAACAAAAGGATAATGACTAAACCTCAACTTGAGCAGAAGCTTGGCTTTTCTATTAATTGGTTTCAATTATTTCAAGTCTCTCATATGGCAGCAAAAATTAAACTTTCTTCATTATTGAACAATCCATTGATGGGATTTGAAGCTCTTTATGATTCTGTGAAACATACTAGAAAACATAGCCAAACTGTATAAATTATTAAAGGACCACAGCTCCTCTATTCTACTTTCTTCTCAGAAAAAATGGCACGCTATCTGTAACACTACTTTGAATGCGGAGGAATGGCAGCAGATTTGGAAGTCTTTTTCCTTTAGTACTAACATAATAGAAATTAGTATGCAGACTTTTAAAATCCTCAGTTTTTGGTATTTAACTCCACAAAAGCTGGCACAGATAACATCTTCAGCCTCTCCTCTTTGATGGAGGAAGTGTGGTAATCTGGGTCATTATATGCATTGCTGGCTGGAGTGTCCGAAACTGCAAACCTTTTGGAAGGATGTCTTGCAACAAATAAAGCTTATAACTGGTTATGAGGTACAGTGTAATGTTGAACACATTTTTTTGAACAGATGGCAAGTCTATTCTGATACTGTTAAGTGTATATCTTTATAGTTATCAGCAGCTAAAAACGCAGTGGCTTATTCTTAGAAGAACACTATAGGCCCAAAGAGACAACACTGGCACACCAAGCTATGGAAACTTTATATAATATCTAGAATTACAGATAGAATTAATGAAGCGAACTGTTGTAAATTTTCTGCTAATTTTGCTATTATTTGGCTTCCTTTGCTTGAATATTTGGTACATCAGGATGTCATACCTGATATAAATAATAGTCTAAACTTGTGGTAAAACATGATTCCTCTCTTTTATAACGGTTGCAATCTGTCAGTTGATAGCTATCCCTTTGTAATGGTGATGTATTATTTATCTTGAGCTAACTTACGTGTTACTGTTTGAATGGCTGTTTTAGTTTGTAGTTTGTATTATTTTTAGATTTTCAATAAAATATATATTTATTTTAAAAAAACAACCCAACAATTACACATATAAATACAGTACCATAAAATCCCAGCTAATACATCCTGTGATAGTCCTAGTGCGACACCACCAGCATAGTCAGTTCTTATTGAAACACTTGGCGGAATAGCTCCGTTTTAACTGCTCTACGGAACTGCTGGAGGTCCCGTAGAGCTCTGATCTCCTGAGGGAGCTCGTTCCACAGCATTGGCACCGCCAGGGAGAACGCCCTGGTCCTAGTTACCGCTAACCTAGCGTCCCTAGGCCCGGGGGGGGGGGCAGACGGTTTTACGTTCCCGATCGCAGCGCCCTTGGGGGAGCATATGGGGAAAGGCAGTCCCGCAGGTAGGCAGGCCCCAGACCATTAAGGGCTTTAAAGGTCAAAACCAGCACCTTGAAGTGAATCCGGAATGCTATTGGAAGCCAGTGCAAGGACTTCAGCACAGGCTGGATGTGCTCCCACCTGGGGAGGCCCATCAACAGCCTGGCCGCCGCATTCTGCACCAGCTGCAGCTTCCGGAGTTGCCCCAAGGGCAGCCCCATGTAGAGAGCATTGCAGTAGTCTAGCCTCAAGGTGACCATAGCATGGATCACTGACACCAGATCATTGCGTTCGAGGAAGGGGACTAACTGCCTAATCAGCCAAAGATGGTAAAAGGCTGCCTTGGCAGTGGCTGCTACCTGGGCCTCCATTGTCAGGGAGGGATCCAAGAGCACTCCCAAACTCCTGACCCTCCGCGCTGGCACCAACGGCGGCCCACCGAAGGCCGGAAGAGGGCCCCTAATTCCGGACCGCTCCAATTTAGGCACAGGACCTCCGTCTTCATAGGATTCAATTTCAGCCGACTCAACCTAAGCCATCCTGCCACATCCTGCAACGCCTGATCCAGATCTTCCGGGGTAGAGCCAGACTGACCACCCAACAACAGATAGAGCTAGGTGCCATCTGCATATTGATGACACCCAAGCCAATGCCTCCGGGCAATCTGGGCAAGGGGGCGCATATAGATGTTAAATAACATTGGGGAGAGCACTGCTCCTTGGGGCACTCCACAAACCAGTGGGTGCCTTCAGGACTGCTTCTCCCCAAGTGCCACCCTTTGTCCCCGACCCTGGAGAAAGGAGACAAGCCATTGCAGGGCCAGCCCCCGGATCCCCATGTCGGCGAGGCGGTGGGCGAGCAGCTGATGATTGACCATGTTGAACACCGCTGACAGATCTAACAACAGCAACACCGCCATCCCGCCATGATCCAGATGCCTCTAGAGATCATCCGTGAGGGCAACCAGTGCTGTCTCCGTCCCGTAAGCCGGGCAGAAGCCGGACTGGAAGGGATCCAGTGTGGAAGTATCATCCAGAAAGCTCTGCAACTGTATCGCCACCACCCTCTCTATTAATTTGCCCAAATAGGGCAAATTGGAAACCGGCCGGTAGTTGGCCAATTCGGCCGGATCCAGGGATGGTTTTTTAAAGAGAGTTTTTTTAAGATGAATCCCGTCTCTACCCTTACCACTCCAGGCCATTACCAATAAACATACAAATGGGTATATAAGTTATACAGGAGCCAATTTCATGACCCAAACTATCAGTCATGGGAGGAGCTTTTTGCAATTTTCAGTGCACAGCAATGCACTGTCTTGCTGCAGGTAGCAAAACAGCTATCAGTTGCTCCATGAAAACAACTGCCGTCCTTCAGATAGCAAAGTAAAATAACGGAAGATTTGTCTCCGTTACCATGAATCTTCCTTCTCAGTGGTCCAGGGCTGAGGCAGTCTTCTGGGAGAAGTTCCTCCCTATAGGCAGGCAGGGTCACCCATCTTTTTCAACAATTCCTGAAGGGAGGGGCTTCCCTCTCAGGTTCCAGTCTGGTGCCAAAGCAGTAAACTCCCTCTCCCAAACAATTATACAAGAACCAAGAAACACCTCCAAGGTTAGAAAGACCACATAACTGTGCAGAGGAAGGAACATAAAATCGAACAAACATTGAAACGTTCCCCAGGAAGCTCACCAGGTCAAGGAAAGATGACAGTTTTGAGGGAATCCTATGATGCCTGCTCCATACCAGAAGCTGAATCCAAAGCTACCCCCCGGTGGGATGGGAATGCCATCCCTGGACCACTGAGAAGGAAGATTCACAGTGAGTGAGACAAATCTTCTGTTCTCCAGTAATCCAGGGTGGGCAGTCTTCCATTTCTGGGACAGAAAAAAGCAGTGTGTCCCTGAGAGGGAAAGACACAGCTCCTAGACCAAGAGGGCATGCTGTAGCACCCTCCTTCCAAAGGCCACCTTGGCGGAGGACAACTTATCAATCCTGTAATGACTGGTGAAAGAGTGGACAGACCTCCAAGTGGCAGCCTTGCATATGACCTCGAGAGAGAGAGAAAAGATTTGTAGGCTGCCAAGATAGCCAACCCTCTGAGGGAATGAGCCATAACGCCTGGAGGAGGGTCTAAACCTGCGGACTTGTAGGCAAGAAGAATACAGCCCTGGCAGGAGACCATCATCCGTAGGAGCCTTACCAGTAACATCAGCTCCACTTAGGACCTCCTTATGAGTTCCTGTAATGCAATTAGAATCTTCTCCTGTCTCTCTTGTGACAAGAAAACTCTGTCCTGAACCGTGTCTATCACTACCCCTAGGTAAAGGACTTTCTGAGATAGACATAAGTTGCTCTTCTCCCAGGTGATGACGAACCCGTGATCCTGGAGGCATGAGACCGTTTGACATACATCCTCCATCCCCTAAAGGTGGGATGGAGACCTGATTACAATGTCACCCAGATATGGAAAAATGGATACTCCCTGTGTTCTTGAGTGGGCTATCAACAAAACCAAAACTTTGGTGAACACCCTTGGCTTTGAGGCCAAAGGGAAGAGCCCAGTACTGAAAATGAGGCCTGTCATGAAAAATGCAGGAACCTCTGATGAGACTTCTGGATTGGAATATGCAAGTAGGCCTCTGACAGATTTACTGATACCAGAAAATCTCCCTTCCGCATGGATTATTGACGGATGTCTCCAACCTGAACTTCTTTCTTATCCTCCTGTTTAGCCATTTGAGGTCTAAAATAGCCCTCACATCCCTGTTCTTTTTTTTTGGGGGGGGGGGGCTATAAAATATGAATAAACCCCTAAAGACCTTTGGGCAACTGTCACAGGCTCTATCACCCCTATGTCCAAAATGTGCTGAATGGCATTGAGGACAAGAAGATGTTTTCATGGACAGTTGTTTCTTTGTACCTGAAGAAATCTGTTGGGAGAAACAGAAGAGAGTTCTAGTGAGTAGCCTTTTGACACCATATCTCAGTGATGGCAAACCTTTTAGAGACCGAGTGCCCAAACTGTGACCCAAAACCCACTTATTTATCACAAAGTGCCAACACAGCAATTTAGAAAAAACAACTCATACATTAACTTAAGATGGTCCAAACATAGTAAGGAAAGCAATCCCAAATGCTTTCATTTACTTAAAATTATGTGGCAGAGAATTCGACACTTTAATGATGGTCTGGGCCTGGCTGGGGCGATGGCACACGTGCCCACAGAGAGGGCTCTGAGTGCCACCTCTGGCTAGAGGGGGAGCGATCTCTATATCTACTAGAAGACTTAGAATGCCCTGAGGGAGAAGAACCCCTAAGGTTAGGCATAGCCTGGGAAATGGCTTCTCTAATCTCCTTCTGCATCTCCCCTTTAATCCATGTTAGGAGACTCGCCTATGATCCCCTGAAAGGTCCAAGGCAGGAACTCCTGTCAGCTCTGACCCATGTTGGGATCCATGTGGAATCTGAGAGGGCGAGGAGGGGAGCTCAAGGCCAGAGGCTATGTTATCCTGGAGCACGGACTCAGAGAGGCTTACCCGTGCTGCCATTTCCCACTTTTTGTGGGGCTGGGAAGGAAAAATGAAATCAAAAGAAACCCGAACAAGGGCTTCTAATTCAGACCCCCTTCTTACCAGGCTTCTGAAGGATTTTAGATGGCTGAAGGAACAGCAAACGCTGAGGCTTGCTGCAACCAGCCTACTTGGAAGTAAAGAAAATGGGACCATGTGTGATAAGAACAGAAAAACACCACCAATCAAACTGTGAAGGAAACCATATGTACTGTAATAATCTCTTAGAAAATATACACAAACCTCACATTAAAATCCAAAATAAAGCAAATAAATTCAAAATAATTCTACATTCATTACAAAAATATTACTATAAATAGTCCATCTCACAAATAAAGTCCAATTTATAGTCCAAATTACAGTAATATTTTTGAAATGCATATAAAATTGGTGGTGTTTTTCTACTCGGAAGTAAAGCCTTTAGAAATCGTGTGGAGGGCCTGAGTGCTCCAGTGTGACAGCCACTGGCGCTCCTGCTCGAGTGGAGTGACTGGGGAGGCTCCCAGTCCGAGGGCTGGAGACCCCGTGGCGTGGGGGATCCTGGGGGAGGCGAGCGAGCTGGGGAGAAGAGTCCTCACCCCTGCAAACGTCTCCCTGTTCCTGCGGCAAAATCTCAGCTCTGGGAGGGGGGGACGACAAGAAGAAGAGGAGAGGAGAGAAGAGATTGGATTTATACCCCGCCCTTCACTACCCAAAGGTGTCTCAGAGCGGCTTACAAACTCCTTTCCCTTCCCCTCCTCACAACAGACACCCTGTGAGGTGGGTGGGGCTGAGAGAACTCTTGACAGAAACTGCTCTTTTTCAAGGACAGCTGTGCCAGAACTACGGCTTGCCCAAGGTCATCCAGCCAGGTGCAAGTGGAGGAGTGGGGAATCAAACCCGGTTCTCCCAGATTAGAGTCCGCGCACTTAACCACTACACCAAACTGACAACACCAAGTCCTTCTTACTCCCTGGTCAGTCTCCCAAACAAAAAAAAGAGACCAAAAGTAATAGAAATATAACAGAAGAAAAGGAAATAAGTAAAAAGAGAAATAAATAATCTGGAATTGCGGGGCCCGAACAGAGCACAGCTGACAACTTCTATCTGCCTCGAGGCAGGGCTGAAGACTGGAGCCAGCGAGAGAAGCCCCACCCCTTCAGGAATCGCAAAAAAAGATCACAAAAAAAAGATCGGCAACCCTGCCTGCCTATAGGCAGGAGTTTCTCCCCAAAGTGGAAGACTGCCCCATCCTGGACCACTGGAGAACTAAAGGATCTCCACACAGATTC
This sequence comes from Gekko japonicus, assembly GCF_001447785.1. Classification (NCBI taxonomy): domain Eukaryota; kingdom Metazoa; phylum Chordata; class Lepidosauria; order Squamata; family Gekkonidae; genus Gekko; species Gekko japonicus. The sequence goes on along the minus strand of NW_015165274.1, from coordinate 201,471 downwards.
TGGATTGGATCCCTTTCACGTGTTTGGATTCTATAGGTTGGAGCCCAACTAGACTTTCCACTAATGGAAGGCACTTCCTTCAGCAGAACAGAACTTTTCTGCCTCCCCAGTTCCCACTGGTCTCCCCACAATACTGCTCCCGGGAGACAGGGGACGATCCAAAAGGCAAATAAGAGGTCTACAAGAGGAAAGGGAAAATGGTGGAAATTATACCTCTCCTGTTCGCTGCTCCTCCCAATTTAGTGTCATCTGCAAATTTAACGAGTAGCCCCTCCACACCCTCATTCAGATCATTTATAAAAATACTGGAAAGTATCAGGCCCAGAACTGAGTCCTGTGGCACCTCAACCGGACACCTCCCTCCATTCAGATGAAATGCCATTGACACCTACTCTCTGAGTGCGGTTCTCCAACCAGTTCCCTATCCACCTAGCTATCCTACAGCCTAGTCCACAGTCCTCTAGTTTACCCATCAGAACATCATGGGGAACCCTGTCAAAAGCTTTACTGAAATCCAGGTAAGCAATATCAACAGCATTCCATCGATCCAATAAGCTCATCACTCGCTCAAAGAAGGAAATGAGGTTAGTCTGGCAGGACATGTTGGGGACAAATCCGTGCTGACTTCCCCAGATCACCAAGTTGTCCTTCAGATGCTCACAGATTGAGCCCTTTAAAATCTGCTCCAGTATCTTCCCTGGGACAGAGGCCAGACTGATTGGCCTGTAGTTTCCTGGGTCATCCCTCTTCCCTTGTTTGAAAATTGGGATAACATCTGCCCTCCTCCAGCCTTGTGGTATATCTCCCTTCCTCCAAGAGGTCTGGAAGATGATGGACAAAGGCCAGAGCTCTGCAAGCTCTCTAGAAAGTTCTTTGAGCCCTCTTGGGTGCATACTATCTGGCCCGGGGGATTTGCACTCATTCAGTGCAGCCAGGTGCTTCTCAACTACCTCTCTGTCCATGTCAACCAGCAGCCCAGATGCGGTGACTTGCCTACTACCATCTCTAGATGAGCCTGTTCTCTTATTCAGGGGGAAAATTGAGGCAAAATAGGCTTTGAGCCTGTTTGCTTTCTCTCTGTTCTCTGTCAGAGTTTCTCCCTTTTCACCCAACAGTGGGCCCATCGCCTCTTTTATCTTGCATCTGCGCCTCACATATCTGAAGAGTTTCTTGTTGTAGTGAGCCTCCCTGGCCAGCTTTAGCTCACTGTGAGTTTTGGACTCTCAGATGGCTGACCTACAGTGCCTAGCAACCCGCAGATACTCTTCTTTAGAGGTATGTCCTTGCCTTCTTGAACATTTCCTTTTTCTCCCTTAGCACATCACGCAGTTCTCCGTTCATCCACACTGGCTTCTTGGATTCGCTACCATGTTTCCTTTTCGTTGGAATCGATAGCCAGAGCTTACAAGAGTTCTTGTTTCAGGAGAGCCCACTCTTCACTGGCCCCCTTTCCCTCCCAGCAGTCTCGCCCATGGAATGATTCTCGTCATACCTCTGAGTTCATTAAAGTCTGATTTACTGAAATCTAACTGACACGTGAGGTTACGAACTTCCTTGGTCCCCCACAGCAAAAGGAATTCTAGTAGGACATGGTCACTTCCCCTTAAGGTCCCCACCACCTTCACCCCATCTACCATCTCTTGCCTGTTGGTCAACAGTAAGTCGAGTATGACGGAGCACCTCGTAGCTTCCTCCACCACTTGATGAAGGAAGTTAGCGTCCAGACAGGTCAGGACGTTGCGAAAGACTGTCTCTCTTATGGCAAGGGCAGCTTTGGGAGTGGAAAGGCCACCACCGAGAGCTCTTCAGCAACCTCCCTGCAAAGACCCTACATGAGCCACTTGGGTTGATCTCACTGGAGAAGGGTGAATGAAACCCAGTCCCTAGTTGGAACCACCAGACATCAATCACTAAATCACTTGGGGTACTTCTTTCCCCATGACACTTACATCCACTGTATGTTGTTCTTGGATTTCTTCCGAATGAGCTGGATCCCCTCCAAGACATTGGTGATGTCATAGATGCGTCGCTTCTGGACATCCAACACCTCCGCGGCCCTGTTCAGGTCCAGCACGCCATCCTCTGACTCACTGAGCAAGTGAATGAACTTCTTCGTCAACAGGCCCAGCGATGTGTCATAGCGGGTCTTCTCTCCGGGCGATTTAGGGGCTAAGGCACAAACAAAGGAAATTACTCAGAATGGTTAGGTAGCTGGAAAAGGATGAAGATTTCGTCATTAGCATGCTCCTCTTCCACAATTCCATATGGAGAAAATCAGGCCAAATTTTCTAGTCCTCATGACTGTGCACAGGAAGTTGCCTTATATTACCTAGCAGGATAGTACCTTGACTGACAGCTGTTCTCCAAGGCCTTGTACAGAGGTCTTTCCCAGTATTGAGATCTTTTAACTGGAGATGCCAGGATTGAACCTCAGACCTTTCACAGTGCTCAATCAATGAATCACAGCCCCTCCCTTCCACTGTAGAGCCCTTAACCAGCAACCGGTTTTACTGGAGGAAGAGTCCATCCATCCATCCTCTTACCTTCTACCTCTCTCCCCCATCCTCGAGATCCCAAGTTACCCATCTCCCTCTTACAATCAAACCATGTATTGTTAAAACAACCCATCCACCAATTAGGTAAAAGGATGGGTACAAAAATAACTGTAAGAACAGAAAGTTCCTGAAGACTGGGTACAGTATAGGGACATGTTAAATCCAGTGGGAAAAACACTTGAAATGAAAATGGAAGAGGACTTGGCTTTTAAATATGGTTGGTTGCAATATAGACAGATTAATGATTTGTTCAAAAAAGATAAAAAAAGCTTTTGGGTTTAGGAAGAATTATAATGATATTGAGAATGTATGGTTTGAGGGGGGTAAAAAACATATTTCAAAAATGTATAAGATTCTGTTAAAATGGTATACAGAGGATTAGACAGTTAAAGAGCAGATGATAAAATGGGCGGTTAACATGAATAAAGAAATACAGATGTCATCTTGGGAATATTTATGGAAGAATGCAATGAATACATCAACATGTAATAATTTAAAAGAAAATTGTTATAAGATGATGTATAGATGGTATATGACACCAAAAAGATTGCAAATATGAATAGTAATATGTCAAACAAATGTTGGAAGTGTAAAAATGCAGAGGGCTCATTCTATCATATGTGGTGGACATGTGAAAAGGCAAACGTTTTGGGATGAGATACATGCAGAAATGGAAAAAAATTGTGAAATGTAAGTTTAAGAAAGAACCGGAAATACTACTTTTGGGACTTAAAATGGAAGAAGTCAATATGGCAAAAAGGACATTGATGTGGTATATGATTACGACTGCCAGAATGACGTATGCTCAATGTTGGAAACAAGATAAGATCCCTGAAATTGGGGAATGGATTAAAAATTACTTTTTATGGTTGAAATGGATAAAATGACAAGGAAACTTAATAATTTGGAAGCAGAAGAATTTTTTTGCAGACTGGAAAGACTTTAAAGACTATTTGGAGAAATATTGGGATGTAAAGAACAATTTACTTTGCTTTGAGAATTATTGAAAGTTAAAGGACAGTAGAAAATAGATAAAGGTATAAGAATAACGGTTGAAGGATAAGTTACCTGTGGAAGTGAAAAAAGAGAAAGGGGGTTATGAAGGAAATTTAAGAATTGGGCTGGAGGTTGGAGCACTGTGGGAAGCTGAGAAGGGGGGGGAAGGGAGGAGGGAAGGATATATAAGTGTATTTGATATACGTTTGAATTTTTTGTTTTGCATTATATCCAAATAAATTGTTTTTTTGGGGGGAAAGAACAGAAAATTCCGATGCCATGCATTGCTGCTTTTTCTACTGAGTCACAAGAAGCGTAAATTCTGCTTCTTGTGGACTCGGCTCTTCCTACGCTAGAAGTTTGTGGATTAATGCATCAGGAATAGATACAAGGAATGTTCTACAAGGTAGGTGGAAGCAGGTTCATATATCTACTTCACCCTACAAGGACATCAGTGTGCAACTGGGCTAGTCAGCCTAATCCTACCCTGCAAGGCTGTTGTGAGAATAAATGGAGAACAGAATCATGCATGCTGCTATGAGCTCCTTCAAGAAATGTCTTAAGAATGTGATAGACTTCTATAGACAACCCACTTCCTTTGCTATGGCATGGCATGCCTTAGGAGTTGTTGGCTTGTTTTCCTACTCCTACTGCATTGTTTATTGGATGTCTTATGTGGTCTGTGGTCTGATCCTTTTTTTTTACACATTTTGTAATCTACCTTGACTCCAGCCCCATAGCCAGGATTTTTTTGCGGGGGGGGGGCAGGGCAGGCCAAGCCACCATGCTGATGCTGAGGAGAGCTGAGTAGGCAGGATTTGGTGCATCTCTTTGCAGGACCTGGAGGTTGGGGGGGAGGGGGGGTCTGGCGGGGGTTATCCAGTGACGGGGGTCATCTGGGGGGGCGTCACCCCCAATGCCCCAATGTGGGCTACAGCCCTGCTTGAGTCTCAGCAAGAAAGCCAAACTATAAACAAATTAATCAAAGTAAACAGAAAATTCTGAGCACAGACTGCGGAGTTCATTTTGCAAGGTATGAAACAGACTTGACCATGATCCAGGAGTCAAGGGAAGATCTGCAGTCGAAGAATTCAGTTCCTTCCCCTGTACACTTGCACCAGACAGTTCTGGTGCCCTTTCCCCACATGTGACTGAATTCCATAATGGCTGTACAACGGCACTGATGCTTAAGTGTGGGTACATATCTCCCCCTAGTGGCCCCATAGTGCTTTGCACACCTCTCTGCAATCACAACACCATTCATCTTCACCAAGGCAGGTTCAAATTGGTTCCAGGTGGGAGGTAAAACGCCAGATTGTTGGCTTGCTCAGAGGCTTAGTGAGGGCAGCAGGTTAGGTAGCATGACACCATTGTACTTTCTCACTGGGCTTGAGCCTGCAGTGCAGTACAGCATACACAGAGGGTCTCTGGCAGTGTTCCCTGAGTTAGTGTGAGCTAGCTCACAGCTTTTTAGCCTCCAGCTCACACATTTTTGTCTTAGCTCAGGAAGGGTGGCTCCAGAGCTAAGTAATTTATGCAGTAGCCAAATCGCTTGCTCACAACTTAAATGCCAGTAGCTCACAAAGTGGAATTTTTGCTCACAAGACTCCACAGCTTAGAGGGAGCATTGGTCTCTGGTCCCCCAGAAGCAGCATTTGGGGGAAATCGGCTGCAGGAGGAGGAGAGGGAGGGGGAAGGCATGTTCTGCTCCACTGACAGAAGTGCCTCACATGAGAGGAAAATTGATGCTGGATCTAAGACACTGCCTCTTCGTAAGACCTAGGCATACTATTAGGGTTGCAGAGAACATATCCTGATCCCCAACTGGTTTCAAAGGGCACAATCAGAACTAAACCAACACAGAAACTGGGGGAAATGCAACAGAAAGGTGTGATCTGATCAAAGTGGCTTGGTCTTGTCAGTCGCTGGGAGTTGTTTCCAAGAACTTCTCAAAGCAGCTCTATGTACACGTGACAGTCCAATTTGGGAAGCAACAAAGCACATGCAAGTGGGGGCAGGATAGAACCTAAGTATTATAACTACATAGGAAGAGCCCTGCAGTGGTCCATCTAGTCCAGCATCCTGTCTCACAGTGGCCAGCCAGCTCCTCTGGAGAAACAACAACAGGACACAGAGGCTGAGGCCTTCCCATGACGTTGCCTCCTTGCACTGGGATTCAGAGGTTGACTGCCTCTGATTGTGGATGTTTCTTTTAGTCACCATGGCTAGTAGCCACTGACAGATCTATCCTCCATGGATCTGTCCAATCCCCTTTTAAAGGCATCCTCACCTGTGGCCATCACTACATCCTCTGGCAGTGAATTCCACATTTTATTACTTGTTATACAGAGAAGAATTTCCTTTTATCCATCCGGAATCTACTGCCCAGCAGCTTCATTGGATTCCCTTGAGTTCTAGTATTTGGGGAGAGGGAGAAAAGGTTCTCTCTGTACACTCTCTCTACCCCATACATAATTTTACAAACCTCTATCCTGCCCCCCACTTAGTCATCTCTTTTCTAAGTCCCACACTTTTCAGCCTTTCCTCAGAGGAAAATTATCTTGGGCTGCAGTCACACGGGCAGGAAAATGCGGGGGGGGGGGAAGCGTGGCTGTTTGCCCCGGGGCAAAATAGCGCGCAGTTGCGCAGACAGACATCCCGTGGAGGTCCCGTGGTAGGGGGGAGGTGCCGATCACACCACAATCCTGGGGCACGGCAAAGAAGCGGCGCGCCATGGCAAACGGGTGGTTTTTTTTCTGTACACCGATGTGTGCGCATGCCCCGTTGGGTGCTTGTGCACATCCTGAGGACACTTGGAGAAAAAAAACCTTTTTGCGAGGGGACATGGGCGGGCGCCGGATGCCATGGGATTCCACCGGAAACGCGATCACGGGCCCGCCCTTGCCCCGCAGTTTCCGGAAACTAGTACCTCCGAGGTACTAGTTTTTTACCGTGCATCTTCGGAGTGAAGCTTCGGGTAAGCCACAGGAGCGCTATGCTTCCCAGATGTGGCGGTGAGATCGCGCCCAGAAAATCCGCCTATCTTCCGTCTCTCTAGCGTGCCTAATGCTCCGTGTGACCGCAGCCACCGTTACCCTCTGCATCATTTCTGTGTCCCATATAGATGTAACATGGATCTCTCTATAGCAGAGCTGGCCAAACTTGCTTAACGTTAAGAGCCCTCCCTTCTTCCCCATCTCCCTGCCTTCTTGCCCTCCCCCCTCCTCCCCCCTTTCTCTTCCTTCCTTCCACCCTCCCTGTCTCTTTCCATTCTTTGCCTCCCTCCCTCCCTCTTTCTGCCTTCCTCTGCAAGGTCTACCCACCCCCTTCCACTATCTTGGTAGACCTGGCCTCTGGAGAACAGGTCTACCCACCCCCTTCCACTGTCTTGGTAGGCCTGGCCTCTGGAGACCAGGTCTATCCACCCCCTTCCATTATGTTGGTAGACCTGCCCTCTGGAGAACAGGTCTACCCACCCCCTTCCACTATCTTGGTAGACCTTCCCTCTGCAGAACAGGTCTATCCACCCCATTCCACTATATTGGTAGACCTGGCCTGTGGAGAACAGGTCTACCTACCCCATAGGAATCAGGACCATTGTAGCGGTGAAGGCAACAGGCACTAGCTTGGCCGCCCAGCCACAAGGCCCTGCCCCGTTTCCGGCACCCCTTGGTTCCGTGAGTCCCCGGCGGGCAAAGGCTGCAGGAGGTTCCCCCACCCAGCCACCCAAAGGGCTGGCGGGCCCTGGCAGGTGCCATCATTCTTCCTCCCTTCCAGAGGGAACATCTACCAATACAGTGGAAATGGGTGGGTAGACCTGTTCTCCAGAGGCCAGGTCTACCAATACAGTGCAATGGGGTGGGTTGGCCTGTTCTCCAGAGGCCAGGTCTACCACTATAGTGGCAGGGGGTGGGTAGACCTGCTCTCCAGAGGCCAGGCCTACCAATACAGGGAATGGGGTGGGTAGACCTGTTCTCCAAAGGCCAGGTCTACCAATAAAGTGGAATGCGGTGGGTAGACCTGTTCTCCAGAGGCCAGGACTACCAAGATAGTGGAAGGGGGTGAGTAGACCTGCTCTCCAGACCCCAGGCCTACCAGTACAGTGGAATGGGGTGAGTAGACCTGTTCTCCACAGGCCAGGTCTACCAATATAGTGGCATACTCCACTGTATTGGTAGACCTGCCCTCTGGAGAGCAGGTCTACCCCCCCCCCTGCACTACCTTGGTAGACCTGCCCTCTGGAGAGCAGGTCTACCCCCCCCCCTGCACTACCTTGGTAGACCTGCCCTCTGGCAGGTGGGAGGAACGATGCCACCCGCCTGGGTCTGCCAGCCCCTCAGCCGGCCGTGGCGGGGAACACTTCCAGCAGCCATCGCCCACCAGGGACTCAGGTGGCCGATGAGTGCCGGGAAGGGGGCGGGGCCCTGCGGCTGGCCAGCCAAGCTAGCACCCGTTGTCTTCACTGCTACGAGCCTGATTCTTAGACCTTAATGAAACAGAGGAGGAAAAGCTGTTTTACGAACAGTAGAATGGGGTGGGTAGACCTGTTCTCCACAGGCCAGGTCTACTAATATAGTGAAATGGGGTGGGTAGACCTGTTCTCCAGAGGGCTGGTCTACCAAGGTAGTGCAGGGGGGTGGGTAGACCTGCTCTCCAGAGGGCAGGTGGGAGGAATGACACCACCCACCAGGGTCCACCAGCCCCTTGACCGGCCGGGAGGGGGGGAACTCTTCCAGCGGCCATCGCCCACCGGGGACTTAGGCGGCCGAGGGGTGCCGGGAAGGGGGCGGGGCCCTGCGACCGGCCGACCAAGCTAGCGCCCGTTGTCTTCACTGCTACAACAAGCCTGATTCCTAGCCCATAATGAAACAGAGGAGGAAAAGCTGTTTTAGGAACGCATGGCTCACTTTAACCCTTCACTTAACTGAGAAACAAAAAGTGTTCTTTTGCTGCAGAAGAGCACTTGCTATGATTTCACGTCAAGCAAGGGATCCAGTAAGTAATTATGAATTCCTAGAGGGGCTTCTAAGTGTTGCTGCAGCCCCAAGATTACAGGTGTCACGCTGGAGAACAAAGTTTGAGTCCAGTGGCACCTTTATGATTTAGACCAGCAAAGTCTTATTCAAGGTATAAGCTTTTGTGTGAGTGAGAGCATGGCAGCAAGGCAAGGTAGAAAGATTGCCTGGCTTCTGGGAGCCACCAGAGCAACACATGCTCAAGGAATTTTGTAGGCCCCATTCCTCCCTCCCTCCCCAGGAAACTCTGGAAAGCACTAAAGCACTTAAGTTCCCTGCAGCTTCAGAACTTTCATTATGCACCATATTTTCAGACTAATCTCTAAGGGCATAAGAACTATGTTCCCCCAAGAGTGCTACGTATGTTCCCCGTATGTTCCCCCAAGAGTGCTACGGTCTGGGGCCCAGAATTTTCTAACTGTTCCGGGCCCCAAGGATGCTAGACTGGCCGTCACAAGGGCTAGGGCCTTCTCAGTGGCGGCCCCCACCTTGTGGGACGAGCTCCCTGAGGAGATCCGGGCCCTGCGGGACCTGGCGCAGTTCCGCAGGGCCTGTAAGACGGAGCTCTTCTACGGCTTGCCGCCCCCCCCCCCCCCCCCCCCCCGGCTATATACCATCTTGGGGGGGTTAGGGTTTAGGAGGCCGGGTAGAACTATTATTAACATCTATTATCAATGCCTACCGGGAATGCTTGGGTTGCAGTAGGGTTGTGGTCGCCCTCTTTGGGTTTCTGAGATTCTGGAATGATTGTGGTTATTGAGCACCTTAATTGTTTTATTGGTTTTTAAATTGTATATGTCGTTTTTAATTGTATGAGAGTATAGATTTTTATTGCAAGTCTTTCTTGCCTTTGTTAGCCGCCCTGAGCCCTACGGGGAAGGGCGGGGTATAAATTTAATAATAAATAAATAAATATAAACTAGAAACTTGTTTCTGAAGAGCAAGAATGCAGGTTTAAAGACATATTTAAAGACAAATGCTCCTCCCCAGTTAAGGGTAGCACTGCTTACTTTTTGGACTTGGGATGTGGGACAATGTTCTCCCCTTGCCCTTTGGGGTCCGGAACTCTGGGATACACTGCTGACCCGTCCCTTCTAGATCCAACTTCCTCTTGGCCTAGAAATAAGGGGTAAGAAGGTCACTGTTAAGAAAAGAGCAGATTGAAAGCAGTGTTTTAACAGATGGCGTTCCATTTAAGAAATGAAAGAGTCTAGTATTAAAAAGTTATGTTCTTTCCTCCACATAATCAAGTTAATATGAGCAGTGTTCCCTCTAAGCTGAGTTAGTGTGAGCTAGCTCATGGTTTTTTAGCCTCCGGCTCACACATTTTTGTCTTAGCTCAGGAAGGAGGGCTCCAGAGCAAACTAATTCATGCAGTAGCCAAATCGCTCGCTCACAACTTTAATGCCAGGAGCTCACAAAGTAGCATTTTTGCTCACAAGGCTCTGCAGTTTAGAGGGAACACTGAAACATGAGTATACCTTAGAACAGCCTTTTGACAGTTGCCAAGGTGTATAGGGGAAACATTCTCTCTAAAACAGATATGTGGAAACAAAGAGTCTCTGTTCCTAAGCAATATATTAACCACTAAACCACATGGCTGTGTAGAGATGGCTATTCTCTCCTACAATCATCTCTACAGGCTATCAGTACTCTGACTGAAGAGAAGTCAGAAGTTTATTCCTGATACAAAATGAAGACCTTGTATCCCAACCAAAGATCACTGATGTTATCGGTTTTTATATAAAATCAATCTAATCACTCTTAAAGTTATTAAATATGAAAGACGCACAATAATACAAAAATACTTGCATATGCCAATGAAATCAAAACGAGAAAAAATGCATATCTTTTCTATTTTAAGACTGAAAAATAAAATACAATTTCTAAGATACTTATCAAAGCGCATTCAAAAAGATTAGATAGCCTCACCCTTGAATCTCTCAGATTTAGATTACACGAGACTATCTTATATAGGCCCAATTATGTGAAACTCACATGACTATCAAAACCATTTAATTTTCTCCTCTGAATGCATGATGTAAATCAGGAGTGTCTAGAGATCATAGTTTTTTTATTTTTGTAACAACAAACATAGACAAACAAACAATACAAACATTAAATGGGAGAATCTCTCCTGCTTTTTAAATTGACTGTTTTATCCATACACCTCTCAATATAAGAATATTTCTACACCCTATATTATTAAGCATAGCTTTGCACGATTTAACATAAATGTTCTTATAGCCTCTGTTTTGGTTATGTTCATGTTTCATTTACGATATTTCATGTATCCAAGCCCAGAATTTCTAACTTTTATCACAAATCCACAACATATGAAAAAAGAAACCAATATTCTTTTGACATTTCCAACAATTATTCGACATATTAGGGCAAAACTTTGATAGCTTATCTGGCGTAATATACCATCTATAAAACATTTTATAAATATTTTCTTTATAAGAGATAGCGTTAGTAATTTGTTTTCCATATCTTTGGACCATTGATCTAACTCAATGTTATGCCCCAAATTTTGTGCCCATTTTACCATAGAGCATTTTACCACTTCATCTTGGGTTTTAATTTCTAACATTATAGCATACAATTTCTTAATAAGCTTATCACCTGTATAAATCAGTATTTTATCTATTTCAGTCGGCTTTTCATAAAGCCCGTTTGTTTATCTTTCACAAATCTTGATTCTAGTTTTGCTCTTTCCCACCAGCTCAAGTGTATATCCTGTTTTTTGAGGTTCTCTATTGTCTTTAGTTGGTTTTGGTTGTCCCGTAGATCTTCATATCTATACAATAAAATTTTTTGGAGTAAATTTGGGTTTGTGAAAGCTTCATGTGGTGAGACCCATTCTGGTATTTTAGTATAGAAAAGTCTTTTCGTTTCTTCCCATACTTTCAGTAGTGCTCTTCTATGAATATGTTGCTTGAAATATTTATGTATTTTGTCTCTATCATACCATGCAAATGCGTGCCAACCCAGTAATAAGTCATGTCCTTCTAGTTTTAATAGTCTTGTATTTTCCAAGGTAATCCATTCTCTCACCCATGTCAGCATACCCATCTGGTAAGGCAAAACCAGCTCTGTATCAAACATGTGGCCCGGGTGCCAGATCAGGCTCTCGGAGGGCTGCAATCCGGCCCACAAGGCCCTGGCTGCTTCCTGCTTCCTTTTCCAGTTGTGCTGCTGCTGCTACATTACAACTTACTTTACCAGACTCTCTCAATCGCACAGGAGAGACAGATAGGCAAGCCTCTCCTGTGTGATTGAGAGTCTGGTAAGCACTGGCTGAGGCTCCTCCCCCTCCTCATCCCAGGGGGAGGGAGGGAACCAGCCAGAGTTCACTTCCTGGCCAGGCTGCCTCAATCATATCCAGGAGACAAAGGGAAGCCTTTCTTTCCTTCCACTGGCTGAGGCTCCTCCCTGAAGGAAGGCAGGGAGGGAGGGAACAAAGGAAAGCTTGCTTTGCTGGGCTGCCTCAATCACACAGCAGAAATGCCAGGCATCTTTAAGACCAACAAAGTTTTGTTCAAGGTATGAGCTTTTATGTGCCTTGCTACAGTGTGTGTGTATTCTGTTGGGCTCCTTATGCTGTGTGTGTGTGGGTTTCGTTGGACTCCTTATGAGTTCCCTCCTCCTTTTTACTGTGTTCATACCCTCATGATCCAGTCTTTCTCAGTAAGAAAGCAATGTGAACTATTTTAATGGAGGAATAACAAGAAGCCAGTGAGGTGGATTAGGCTGACAGTGTGTGTCCAGACTGAGTTCATCCAGCACATTTCCTTTGTAGGAAGTTGGTAGTTATTTCTCTGGGGAAGACTATAGTTTTGTAGACAAACAAACAGCCCTCAGTCTGTGTCAGGATGCCTTCTCATGTTCTTGACCAGCACATGAAGCAACTTATGTACATAAGCTCACAATGCCCAGCCATTTCATGTTTTCCCCTGGGTTCTAGGCTCAGAACACTGAGCATGAAATTTCTATAATAAATGTCAATAAATCAAAAGTAGATTAGCAGCCACAGATACACACTTGAACAGCATACTCAAGATTGCTACAGCACAGACATTTTGATGCAATAATTCGGAGCAAGAGGTGACAGTTATCAGACACTGTTATTTAAAGTTTTAAAAAATCTTTAATTGTGTTTGTCGTGTCCTTTATGAAGTTTATATCTCCGCTACCTGGCATTACATTTTATGACACACATGGCCCAGCCCAATAAGGTCTAATTTATGTCAGATCCGGCCCTCATAACAAATGAGTTTGACACCCCTGATAAGCAACAGCATCTCTGAGTTTAGAATTAACTTTGCCATAGAAATACATGTTTTAAAACTAATCTGTTCATTGTTTATATTGTAAGATTTAGTTCTGGTTATGAAGCCATTTTATTAAATTATCTTTTTCAAGGATGGAATAAAAGAATCATAGAATATTAGAGTTGGAAGGGATTTTGCAGGTCATCTAGTCCAACCCCCTGCACTCTGCAGGAGCATAGCTGAAAGATAGCCCTACAACATACCCGAAAGATGGTTATCCAGCCTCCGCTTGAAAATGTCCAGCGAAGGAGCATCCACCACCTCCCGAGGCAGACTGTTCCACTGCTCAACCACTCTTACAGTTAGGAAGTTTTCCCTGATATTTAGCCGGTAACGACTCCCGTGTAATTTCCACCCATTAGATCTAGTCTTGCAATCCAGAGCAAGAGAGAATAGATCTGCCCCATCTTCTACATGACAGCCCTTCAAATACTTGAAGACTGCAATCATGTCCCCTCTAAGGCTTCTCTTTCGGCCTGACCATAGCAGAAGAGAGCGGAACTACCACCTTCCGTGATCTGGACACAATGCTTCTGTTAATGCATCCTAAGATTGCATTAGCTTTCTTCACAGCCACATCGCACTGCAGGCTCTTGTTTAGCTTCTGATCAACCAGAACACCCAGATCCCTTTCACATGTGCTCCTGTCAAGCCGAGTCCCTCCCATTCTATATCCGTGCTTTTGATTTTTTGTACCTAAGTGTAGGACTTTGCACTTCTCTACTGAAATTCATTTTATTTGTCTCAGCCCACTGTTCCAGCCTATCTAGATCATTTTGAATCCTGACTCTGTCTTCTTCAGAATTAGCAATCCCACCCAGCTTCGTGTCATCTGCAAATTTGATAAGCATTCCCCTCTATGTCTTCCTCCAGGTCATTTATAAAAACACTGAACAACACCGGGCCTAGGACCGAGCCCTGCGGCACTCCACGCGAGACTTCCCTCCATGTAGACGCAGAGCCATTTACAAGCACTCGTTGGGTACGATTTTTCAACCAACCATGAATCCATCCAACGGTTGCACCATCCAGCCCACGCTTATCCTCAAGGATATCATGAGAAACATTGCTCTCAGGCAAGTTCTGTTCAAATAACAGCATCTGTACCAAAGGTACATATCCTAGTGTTCCAATCCTGAACAGCATAGAATAACCAGCTTTGATATTCACAGTAATCACCATCTGAATTCCTACAGCTAATTCCTATTCTTCAGCTCTGGTTTGCAAATCTCACTTGCCTGTGGGATGTATGTACACATACAGGTTTTTGTAAAAGAAGAAGAAGAGATTGGATTTATACCCCACCCTTCACTTGGAGTCTCAGAGCGGCTTACAAACTCCTTTCCCTTCCCCTCCCCTCCCCACAACAGACACCCTATGAGGTGGGTGGGGCTGAGAGAACTCTGACACAAACTGCTCTTTTTCAAGGACAGCTGTGCCAGAGCTTGTGACTGACCCAAGGTCACATCAGCAGGTGCAAGTGGAGGAGTGGGGAATCAAACCCGGTTCTCCCAGATTAGAGCCCGCACACTTAACCACTACACCAAACTGGCTCAAGCAGAAAGGTACAGCAGAAAAAAAAAATTCTGCAGTGACTTCCTGGTTACATAATCTTTTGATGTTCACAAGTTTCTTGGCACTTGTAAAACAGGACTTTTGTTGCCAAGATATTTCCTTTGGTTTAATTGACACAGCTTTGTCTGTACATTTTTTGGCTTGGTTACCATACCCAAAGATACAGAGCTGGAAGGGTCCATACAGGCCATCTAGTCCAACCCCCTGCTCAGTGCAGGATCAGTCTACAGTATCCCTGACAAGCATTCGTCCAGCCACTGCTTGAAGACTGCCAGTGAGGAAGAGCTCACCACCTCCCTAAGCAGCCAATTCCATCACTGAACTACCCTTACAATAAATTTTTCTCCCTAATATCCAGTACCTTTCTACCCATAATTTAAACCAAGTCCTCTCCTCTGCTGACAACAGGAACAGCTCCCTGCCCTCCTCTAAGTGACAGCCTTTTAAATACTTAAAGAGATCAATTATGCCCCCCCCCCAACCTCCTCTTCTCCAGACTGAGCATTCACAAATCCTTCTGCTTTCCTTGTAGAGTTTGGTCTCCAGCACCCATCCTTGTTGCTCTTTCCTGCACCCATTCCATTCTGTCCAGATCCTTTTTAAGTGGCAAGCATCACTCCAGATGCAGCCTGACCAATGCTTGTACAGCAGGACTATGACATTTTGTGATTTATGTATTTAATTTATACCCCGCCCTCCCCGCCGAAGCAGGCGCAGGGCGGCTTACAAGAACAGCATAAAAACAGTCATAACATAAATAAAACCATCTAAAAACAATTCAAAACATAAAGTGCTAGCAAGTTGTAAACATACATTAAGGATGGCAGAAACGGTTACTTTGTCCATCAGTTCTGGATCTTTATTGCATATATACAACTGGCATAAACGCGGAGCCGGGCACCCCTTTAGTAATGATGTTGGTGATAGTGATGGTGACGGTGGCAGCTCCTTAATCGAAGGGCTGGTGGAAGAGCTCCGTCTTGCAGCCCCTGCAGAACTGTAAAAGATCCCACAGGGCCCTGATCTCTTTTGGGAGCTCTACCAGTGGGAGCTCCACCAGTATGGAGCCACCACCGAGAACGCCCTGGCCCTGGTTGTTGCCAGTCTGACGTCTTTGGGGCCTGGGAGGGTCAAAAGGTTTTGTGACCCTGAATGCAGTGCTCGCTCGGGTACATATGGGGAAAGGCGGTCCCTCAGGTATGTTGGCCCCTGACCATATAGGGCTTTAAAGGTAAGAACCAGCACCTTGAATCTAACTAGGAATCCTGTTGGCAGCCAGTGTAATGCCTTCAGCACAGGCTGGATGTGCTCCCACTTAGGGAGGCCCATCAAAAGCCTGGCCACTGCATTTTGCACTAGCTGCAGCTTCCGAATTTGCGACAAGGGCAACCCCATGTAGAGAGTGTTACAGTAGTCCAACCTTGAGGTGACCACTGCATGGATCACTGTTGCCAAGTTGTTGCAATCGAGGAAGGGAACCAACTGTCTAATCAGCCGGAGGCGGTAAAAGGCTGACTTGGAGGTGGCTGCTACTTGGGCCTCCATTGTTAAGGAGGGGTCCAAGAGCACTCCCAAACTCCTAACCTCTGGCACTGGCACCAACAGCACCCCATCGAAAGTCAGGAGTGGGATCCCTACCCTCGGACCACCCTGGCTCAGGCACAGGACCTCCATCTTCGTTGGATTCAGTTTCAGCCAACTCAGTCTAAGCCAACCAGCCACGGCTTGTAACGCCCAGTCTAGATCTTCCAGTTTAGAGTCAGACTGGCCACTCAATAACAGATAGAGCTGGGTGTCATCCACATATTGGTGACAACCCAGCCCATGCCTCCGGGCAATCTAGGCAAGGGGGTGCATATACATGTTGAATAGCATCGGGGACAGCACTGCCCCTTGAGGCACTCCACAGTTCAGTGGGAGCCTTCAGGACATCTGCTGCCCAAGCGCCACCCTCTGTCCCCAACCTTGGAGAAAGGAGGCAAGCCATTGTAAGGCAGACCCCTGAACTCCCATGTCGGCAAGGCAGTGGATCAGTAACTTATGGTCGACTGTGTCCAATGCTGCCGACAGGTCCAACAGCAACAGCACTGCCAAACCGTCCCAATCCAGATGTCTCCGGAGGTCGTCCGTGAGGGTGACCAGTGCTGTCTCCATCCCATGGCCTGGGCGAAAGCTGGACTGGAAGGGATCTAAAATGGAAGCGTCATCCAAAAAGCCCTGAAGCTGAATTGCCACAGCCCTCTCTATTATTTTATCCAGATAGGGTAAATTGGAGACCGGACGGTAATCTGCCAAATCGGCTGGGTCCAGAGATTATTTTTTCAAGAGTGCGCGGACCACTGCCTCTTTTAGTGCCGTAGGGAACAGTCCCTCAACGAGGGACCTATTGATGATCTCACTTAAGGCACCTCGAAACCCATCGCAACCAGCTTTAATTAGCCACGATGGGCACAGATCAAGAAAGCATGTGGTTGGGCATACAGTCAGGAGCAGTTTGTCAACTTCCTCTAGGCTGAGTGGGCTGAAATCATCCATAATCTGACTCGAAGACAAGTTCACTCACTGTCTCCAATGTGGTGGGGAGGTCGCGGCGGAGCAACAAGACTTTGTCTGCGAAATAGCTCACAAAAGCCTCATAGCCTATTTCCAATTCCTTAGCGTTTGGTCTGCCTTGTGGCAGAGCAGTCAGGGACCGAATTGTTCTAAATAACTGGGCTGGGTGTGAGCTCGCATGACGCAATCATGGCCGCGTAAGAATTCACACTTTGCGGCTTTGACTGCCATCTCATAGGATCTCATAAACGTGCCATAGGATGCTCTTGTAGCTTTGTCACAGTCGCGCTGCCACCATCTCTCTAGTCATCTTAGCCTCTGCTTCATAAACCACAACTCCTGGGTAAGCCAGGGAGCGAGCCTAGAGTGAGGGTGCAGGGGACATCGGGGAGCGATCTCGTCAATGGCTGTCAAGAGTCGGCCATGCCAATCCTCTACAAGCTCATCTAATGAACTGCCATGGGGCATTGGATCCCGCAGAGCCATCTGAAGCCACATAGGATCCATTTGGCTCGGCAGGTGAGCTAAAATATGCTCGCCACCCAAACATGGTTTGGGGTGAAGCATTCAGATGGGCCTTCAGAGCAAGGTTGTCCGACCATGGTACTGCTAAAGCAGTAATCCGGTCAATTGTAACCCCTGCAGCGAAGATCAAAGATTTGGATGTTATGCCTCTGTTGATACACCCCAAGACTGTATTAGCCTTTTCTGCCGCTGCATCACACTGACTGCTCAGTGTCTCATTCTGTCCTGGGACTCATTGATTTAAAAAGTGAACTGAAGTAATAATAATAAATAACTAAATAAGGAATTGTGAAAGGCTTCCCCTCCCTTTTATTTGTTTATTTACTGTATTTATTGCCCAGCCTTCCTGCGAGCAGGCTCAGGGCAGGTAACAACATTTCAAATACAATAAAAGATTTAAAATACAGTATATATATTAAAATGGTGGTCACAGCCCAAGGATAGAATTAGCTGGTTGTGAAATATTCCCTGGCCCGTTGGAAACAGGTGAATAATAGTCAGCTGTTAATAGATGGGTGACAAGAACCTCAGGGAGGCCATAGATGGATGCCTGCTGCCTCAGCCAAAGGCCTGGTAGAACAGCTCCATCTTACAGGCCCTGCAGAATTGAAGAAGATCCTGCAGGGCCCTGATCTCAATGGGGAGCATGTTCCACCAGGCAGGGGCCAGAACAGAAAAGGCCCTGGCCCTGGTTGAGAAAAGACGGACATCTTTTGGGCCAAGGACTACCAGGAGGTGTTGGTCCATAGAGTGTAAAGCTCTTCTAGGTGTACACAGGAAGAGATGGTCCCTCTGGTATGTTGGTCCCAGGCCATATAAGGCTTTAAAGGTTATTACCAATACCTCGAAGCGAATCTGGAACTCAACCAGCAGCCAATGCAGTTGGCAGAGCACCTGAGCCCACACAGGCATCACCGTCAGTAGGTGTGCCGCCACACTATGTACCCGCTGTAATTTCCAGGTAAACCTACACAGAGCAAATTGCAGTAATCAATTGTCTGCCACAAACTTTAATGTCTTAAGCAAGTGAGAGAGTACAACTTCCTTGAGGATTAGTAACTTTTGTGAACTTCTTTGCAAGCTAACTGAAGCTGCAAGCTGCTAACCAATGAAGAGCTGCAGCTCTCAGAACTGTTATGGATGTAGCTGAATCCTAGCAACGCTTCTCAGAAACACCACTGATTTCAGTGGAATGTAATTCCAAGCTATTATATGTTTAGGATTGCAGCCTTTTAATCCTCTATTCCAAAATTATTTCTTCCAGTCAGCCAGGATACAGAAGTTTCAAAAATGGGCTCAAAAGGAAATAGAATTGCTTTGGTTTTAGTTACCACCACATTTTTTTAAAAAAATATATTTCTGCAGCATGAGGACTAGAAACATTTTTTGACTTTGAGAAAGCTGGACTCATACAAAACTCCTTGACCTATACACACCCCTTGGGTGTGTACATTATCTTGAAAACAGCAAAAATAAGACCGCTATCATGATAACTTGCTGACCCCTTTTGAAGCCTGAAAACCACCAGACTGGGTACCATGCCAAGAAATACATAAGATTAACAGGGAAGAGAATTCTATGGTGGTTGTGCTACCACCTAAAAGGCTACACTTTGTATTGCTGTCTGCATTGCCAAAGTCAGCAGGGTCACACTAGATAATCTCAGTGCCCAGGTAGGTGCATACTGGCGAAGGTGTTCCATATGCAGCATCAGCCCCTTATGTCCAGTTCACACATAGGACAGAAATCCCTAAGGCGGAAGAATGTATTGTACCACTTTATAGATTCTGGGTGGAAGATTCGAGCCTTGAGTGTTCTTAAAAAATAAATCCCCTACAAAAAGAAAAAGAGCACAGCAAACTGGTAGGTTCTATTCCCTCACTGTGCTGGATTTTTACCTGCAGGAGGTTTCCCATATACGGCAGCATTTCAAAATGCAGTCCTCCCCCACCTGCAGTCTGCACTCTGCCATCTCACTCTCCTGCCATAGTTTGAAGCACAAGACACATTCCTTCCTGAGGAATCCCTGGGGGTGTGGTGTACATCCCCCAAGAAACAGCCGTTACAAGTCCTGGGGTGGGGCAACTCTTCCAAGTCCCTTGTGACTCAGAGAACTTGAATGTAGCTCATGAACCCTTTAGAGAAGCCGTACCACTCACCAGGGACGCCAACACGCTGCTTTGGCTGCTATCTTGGGACTGAAGAAACCAGAGGTGGTGGTGGGGAGAGGTATCCAGCACCTGGCAGTTCACAGTACAGGACTCACCACTTGGCTCACCAAGCCACAAGGTCTGTAGGCCCAAGACTAAAGCTTAGAAGCAGATCTGAGAGAGCCAGCATAGTGCAGTGGTTAAAATGAGACTAGGATCTGGGAGAAGCATGTTCAGATCTCCACATCATGGAAGCTTTACTATCTGCCCTTGAGCCCGCTCTTCTGTCTCAGCCTCCCCAGCCCCACAGGTTTGCTGTTGCTGTGAGGATGCCGTAGAAGAGGGGAGAACAATGTTATAAACTGCTCTGGATCCCCACCTGGGGAGAAAAGCAGGGCATAGATTTTAACTAGCCTTGTTTCAGTGCCCTCCTCAACAATGAAACCTCGGGAAAGTCACTTTCCCTTGCAATGCTCCCTCTAAGCTGTGGAGTCTTGTGAGCAAAAATTCTACTTTGTGAGCTGCTGGCATTAAAGCTGTGAGCCAGCAATTTGGCTACTGCATAAATTAGTTTGCTCTGGAGCCATCCCTTCCTGAGCGAAGACAAAAATGGGTGAGCCGGAGGCTAAAAAACTGTGAGCTAGCTCACACTAACTCAGCTTAGAGGGAACACTGGTTGGTGTAGCCTACTTTGCAGGGTTATTTTGTAGAATAATGTAGGAAGCAGAACCATGTTATGTCATGGCAAACCTTGGAAGAAGGGTGGGAGACGGAATACTTTTTAATCAAATTCTCTACTGTTTAAAAGGTTTAGAAGAATAGCTTTAACATTGACTGCCTTTCTGCCATCCAGTCTTCTAGGCAAATTACAAGCCAACATGGTCATTTAAGATAAAATCCAGGTAAGAATCATCCAAGAACTCACACATGTGAACTGTTCCAGTAGCAACAGCAGCAGCAGCATTCGTTTTAAGGCTTAAGAAAAACTTGAGAGAACAGCAGAAACTCATTAGGATTGGCTACATTAGGGGTGTATGGCCTAACATGCAAAGGAGTTCCTGCTACAAAAAAAGCCCTGGGTTTTGACAACAAACAAGGTAAACAGAATAAGAAGCAAAAGGTGGGTGTGGCTGGATGAGCACACTTCTGGTTACATGGGGGTGTGGCCTAATATGCCAATGAGCTGTGCTGTCAGGGGTGTGGCCTAATATGCTAATGGGTTTCTGCTGTTGGGTGTGGCCTATCATGCTAATGAGTTCCTGCTGGGCTTTTTCTACAAAAAAAGCCCTGCTGGTAGGTACTAAACAAATATTTCTAGCAGGGTGTTAATAGTTTGAGCACTGAGACAGAAGTTCTGACCCTTGTTTCCCTGCGAGGTAGGCTAGGTCGAGTGTAACTGGCCCCAGTCACCCACTGAGATTCATGGCAGCCTTGAACTCTGCTCTTTAAATCCCTTACCGCTACACTGCCTCTCTATTAAAAGGACTCAGGTACCACACCTTCAACTATTGGGGCTCCAAGGCAGCAAACAGCAAATATATGAAGTAATCTATAACATATAATCAAAGTCAAAAACCACAGCATCTGCACAGAGACAGAAGCCAAAAAAGGGAGAGTTTGCATCATTTATGCCCTGGGAGAACTTTCGATTCCAGGAACTTACAGTTGCCTATGCATTGTGGGCAGCATCAGAAGGTGCCATGGCCATGTGTATTGGCTTACGGAGGAAAGGCACAGCAAGCTGGAGCTCTATATAAAGGAAGGCCAACAGGAAAAATAAAGAAAAATGAAACAGGAGCCCAAAGCCCGCCAGCTGGCCTATCACTTCCTGCCCACTTCCTGCCTAGTGGCAAGCCTGCTCCCAAGGTGCCCGCCACTCTCCTCAACTGCTTCCTGCTGGGTGCTGGCTCACTCAGACAAGCCATAGTGGTCGCAGGAAACTGGGCGGGCAAGCAAGCACTGAAGGAAAGCAAGCAAAGCTGTAAAGTTTCCATAAATTTTGAAGGAAAAAATAGGTTTGGGGGAGGGAATGAGCCAAAAATGTAGAGCAAAACTTGAAATACCGGTACATGTCCTGCTTACTTTCTTATCAACCTTAAACTTATTCTCAACTTATTTTACTGTTTTAACACCATAACAAGCATTTTTTTATAACTTGGTTAGTACATAAGATTATGCTAGAGCATATTTATGAAATTTAAAAATTAAAAATGGCTTAGTTTTCCATAAGTAAACTTATAGTAAAAGCAAAATGGGCACTGCAAACTATATTATGTTGTTCCTCCCTGCTCAGATTTTTAGAATGTCACTACTTTATTTGTTCGCAGCTTAAAATTAAACATTAGTTCTATTAAAACCCCTTTGATAGTAATTAAGACAGCAGCCCTACAATCGTAATGGAGGCTGCAATGTCATGTACATTTACATGTGAGTAAGTCACACTGTGCACAATGCTGTCTCAAATAACATTCTTAGGGTCTTCCCACTTCACAGCCAACTTCTTTTGAAATTAAGTTACGTTTTAGAGCAGTGGTGTCGAACTCATTTGTTATGAGGGCCGGATCTGACATAAATGAGACCTTCTTGGGCCGGGCCATGTGTGTCACACAATTTAATGCCAGGTAGCAGAGATACACAAACACAAAGGGTTTTGTTTACTTAAAATAAAAACATGCTTAAAACATTAGCACTCTTGCAATATTTTATTTAACAATATCTGGTAACTGACACCTCTTGCTCTGAATTATTGCATCAAAATGTCTGTGCTGTTGCAATCTTGAGTATGCTGTTCAAGTGTGTATCTGTGAGCTGCAAACCTATTTTGGATTTATTGACATTCACCGTGGAAATCTCATGCTCAGAGTTGGGAGCCTAGGACCCAGGTTAAAACATGAAATGGCTGAGCAATTGAGAGTGTCTGGCAAAACAAGCTATGATGCAGCAGCAGCAGCAGAACTGGAAGCAGGAGATGGCCAGTTCCACTGTAGGCCTGATAGGAGCCCTCTGGGGGCCTTATCCGGCCCCCGGGCCGCATATTTGACACCCCTGTTTTAGAGGACCTGAATGTCATGTGTATTTGTGTTCCAAAGTCTACATTCAGAATCCCAAAAGATACACAGAAACAATCACAAAGCAATTTTGCAGGAAGCTGCTGCATCTGTACTTTATGTATGCATGCACTTCTAAATTCTTGTTTCTGCAAAACATGGGAGAATTTTCCAGCACTCAATTCTACTTCTTTCTCCTTCCTCTCCCCTAATTGCATTTTCAGAAAAACCCAACATGTCTTCAGAAGCCAAATCTTTCTTTAAATACATAGGTCCATTAACACACTGCTCTTCCATGGCAAGAATTCATTCCAAAGGTTAAAATGATGCTCCCTAAATAAATAAATGCCCCTTTCTGCGTACTGGCATTATAAGCAGTCTCTTGCTATAAACAAACATGGTAGTTGTGTGCAATTACATTATTCCAGGACCTTATGCATGAAAAGGGAAAGTGGGAATAACAAATTTATGCTGTACAGCAGTTGTGGTGAAGCCTCCACCACTGATTGGCTAAACCAGTATGATGGCGTGGAATAGTCATGGATATTCCAGCCAGTGAGGGAAGAAAGGCAGCTGAATGGCAATGGGAATGGCAACGGCGCAGATTCTGAGAGATGGAAAGTTGTCACTTTGGCTGAAATTAAAACTTCATATAGGCCTTATAGAAAGAAGTGGCTTGGTGGGGCCAGCCAAGGATCAAAAAGAGATTTCAAGCACAAAGGAGGCTAAAAGGAGAGGGATCCCAGCGGAAGGAAGAGTACACAATAGGCACGTTGAGAAACAGGAACCATAAGAGAAATGTTAGGCAGAGGACGTTTGAGTTGCCAAGAGGCAAATTATTCAGCACTGTGAGTGGTGACCCTAAAAGGGCCAATGCTGAATTTCTAAAGCTCACACAGTACAAATACATCACAACAGTCCAGACAGTCAAGGCAGAGATTGCAGAGCTGTGAGGAGAAAAATGGTCCTATCAGAGATTTCAAAAGGAGTGAATATCACCAGAAGTGGAATACACAGAGCAAGCATTATCCTTCAAGGTACTAAAATAAGGGAGAGACAGCAGACAGCAAGACACCTATGAGGCTCACACAGGATGAGTCCCCACATCACCCTGTCGGCGGTCAGAGTCAGTTAACTGAAAAATGCTTGCCTAGCACCAAGAGAGCTGTTAGCAGCGGCAACCACATGAAAAAAAAAGGGGGCGGGGGGGGGGGGGGGCTTTTGCAGCTGCACAGAAAACTTCACTCAGCACATCTTCAGCCCTACAGAGAGAGCCACACCCATCAAAATTCTATCCCCCTTTGGGATCCCTGACCCATTTTTCCATTGGGTCAGCCTTCAGGCTGAAGATGCTCCCTGAAGTTCAAAGGGTTGGGTTGTATCCATAACTGTTTGGTCCTCCAGCAGAATTTGATTCCCTGCACCATTCAATTTTTTTTACGACATTTTATTTTTTTTGAAAGGCTGGAAGAGACAATGTGATGTTAGGGGAGTCCGCCTAGGATCTGAGAGACCCAGGTCTGAATCCCCTTCTCCACCTTCAGCCTCAAAACCACTCTGTAAGGTAGGTTAGGCTGGGAGAGAGAGATGGCAAAACGGGGAACTGAACCTATGTCTCCCAGTCTAACACTCTAGCCACCATGCTAGTGGCATATGAGTAGTTTCAACAGAGAAAAGCTCCCTCTGCTCAGTAGTTTCTCTTGCCACCCTACGATTAACTGCAGCCATAAGGGAAGCGCCTGCTTAACCAAGCCCTGTCACACCACAACACCTTGCCTCCCCTCCCCTGCCTCATTTGGGACTCACCCACCACAAGCAAAACTGTTGTTCATTGACATCTTCTCTGCAGACCCACATTGGGAGTGTGCCTGTGCAGGCCAGCCACTGACAGATTTTCTTCCAGCTAAAAGCCATCTGAGGGGGTGTGAACAGGTTTTCCTGCACAAACTGTCACGTTTTCTGAAGGTGAGTGCCCCCTTTCCCTCAGTTCCTGCCAGGCCACCACAAGCAAACACACTCCTAGGCGCGATCATGTGAGAGTTCACAGTGGGGTAGAAGAGAGGGAATGTGTGTGTGCACAGCAGACACTGAGGAACAACAACAACTGTTTTCATCTTCCATCTTCAGTGCAGTCCCACATTTGGACATTAGCAAGCTACTCACTGAAGGAGGCGGGGCGAAGCTCTCACTGGAAAAGTGAATGGAGAACTGCCTCGCCCATGGCTGTCCTTCCTTGCTTGGAAGTCCAATGCATATTGCTTGACAAACATGTCTTCCACCGACCATGTTGCAGACATCCACCAGCAGGACTCTCCTATGGAAAGCCGCCAAAGAATCTTCTGCCCTAGTACAATACGCCTTAATCTCTAAGGTCCATTCTGCATCTAGCATTCACTCCATTTTACCAAATCCACACTGGAACAGAAGAAGATGCTGCTCAAAACCACATTCAAATACCCCAGGCCAACGCCATACTGATTGCAGAGTCATAAGAACATAAGAACATAAGAGAAGCCAATGTTGGATCAGGCCAATGGCCCATCTAGTCCAACACTCTGTCACACAGTGGCCAAAAATACCAGGTGCCATCAGGAGGTCCAGCAGTGGGGCCAGGACACTAGAAGCCCTCCCATTCTTGCCCCCCCCAAGCACCATCACTTGCCCCAGCCTGTGAGTTCCTATCTATACCTTGTGGCTAATAGCCACTGATGGACCTCTGCTCCATATGTTTATTCAGTTCCCTCTTGAAAATGTCCATGCTTGTAGCCGCCGCCACCTCCTGTGGCAGTGAATTCCATGTGTTAACCACTCTTTGGGTGAAGAAGTACTTCCTTTTATCTGTTCTAACCCGACCACTCAGCAATTTCATGGAGTTGTCAGCGAGCTGCCATTCTGTTTTCTGTGACCTCTGTGTACATATCCTTACCCTGTTGCTCCCGGCTTGTTTCTACTTTCCTGCTTCTGTGCTGGAATGCATAAGATAACTACTGGTGGATGTGTGGGGGAGAAGATGCTGTAATGCTTGCCTATTGCTATCGCATGAGAACTGCACCCGTGTTTAGTCTGATGTTCTGCCTGGTTCCCATGGACTGGGCGCGCAACCGTTTCATTAGCCCGCCAGCGGGAATATTATTCATTGGATGTGTATCTGTTTGAATTTCCTTTATTATGCTCACCCTACCTGTGTATCCCCAGTTCTAACAAAGAACGTGTTTGAGTATGTCTTCAACGCTTTATAATAGACTTAACTTTGTTCTTCAAACGTGGATTTATTTCGAATGCATGGGGAATTGGACATAATGCTTTCATGGATATATCAACAGGCCGACAGTGCAAGATCATGAGCGGAGCTGAGGGAGACCTACCTAAGACGGAGGGGGATTCAGGATCGGTCCCACACACCTCCGCGCCTTTGGTGTTCACGACTGCAGCCTCGCTGGAGGGTGCCGTGGGGGGAACGATTCCCCGCTTGCCTGCACATCTGTCTTGGCCGCCTCCGACCCCTTCGCACTGGGGCCCGCGGAAGACTCAACAGCAGG
>NW_015165274.1:132408-171475 GCF_001447785.1 Gekko japonicus | reverse complement strand
CATTGCCGGATTATGTCCGTAGCCCAGAAGGTCTGATTTATTCTGGGGACAAACTGTATGTGCCTATTTCAATGAGGAGGGAAGTGATGGATTCTGCTCATGGTTCCAGACTGGCAGGACATTGGAGTTTTGTTAAATCACTGCAACTCATCCGCAGACAGTTTTGGTGGCCACACATGCGCAAAGACCTATTGACTTTTGTTCGATCCTGTCAGACCTGTGCCTTAACTAAACCCAGGGGGGGCAAGCCTCCCGGTCTTCTGCAACCACTCCCTACTCCATCGAGGCCTTGGGAAGTGGTGTCCATGGACTTTATTACTGATCTCCCTGTGAGCAAAGGGAACACTGTTATTTGGGTGGTTGTTGATTTATTTTCTAAGCAGGCTCATTTTGTGCCTTTTCCTTCCTTGCCTACAGCTCAGAGGTTGGCGAAATCGTTTATGTCTCACGTGGTGAAAATTCATCAATTACCTGCTAAATTAATTTCTGACAGGGGGACCCAATTTGTTTCTAAGTTTTGGAGGGAACTTCTTTCCATTTTAGGGGTGGAACAAGGGCTCAGCAGCGCGTATCATCCTGAGACTGACGGACAAACAGAACGAGTTAATCAGACCCTGGAGCAATATCTTCGTTGTTTTACTAATTATCAACAAAATGATTGGTGTGAATTGTTGCCTCTTGCTGAATATTGTTATAACAACACTGTCCATAGCTCCACGGGCATGTCTCCTTATAAAGCTGTTTCTGGTTACGACAGCCCCCCCTCCCTTTCCTGGAGGGGATGGGCCAACGTCCTGTGGGGGATGCTGATACATGGTGTACTTCCTTGCAAAATTCATGGCCTCTGCTATGCCAAACACTTGACGCAGCCAAGGCTGCTTACAAGACCCAGGCAGACAAGGGTAGGGTGGTGGGGTTTGATCTGAAACCTGGGGATCTTGTGTATGTCTCGACCAAGAACATTAAGATGCTGCGACCTAGCAGGAAATTGGGGTGGAAGTTCATTGGTCCATTCAAAGTGCGTAAAGTCATAAATGATGTGGCGGTTGATGTTGTTTTGCCTAAGAATTTACGTGCTCTGCATTCTGTTTTTCACATGAGCCTGTTGAAGAAGGATCCTGGCCCGTCTCCCTGGAGACCAGCAGTTACTCCTCCTCCACCTGTCATTTTGGAAGGGGATGAACATTTTGAGATCGCTGATATCCTTGATTGTAAATTGAAACGTGGTAAACTCTGGTACCTTATCGAATGGGTTGATTTCGGTCCCCAGCACCGCGAATGGGTGGAAGAAGGGGATATTCGGGCCCCTTACCTGATCCGTAGTTTCCACAAGAGGTTCCCGGACAAACCGGGAGGTCTCCCGCCCAGCCCGGGAGATCTCCCGCCCGACCCGGGAGGTGTGTTTTAAGTGTATTTTAAGGGGGGCAGTATGTCAGCAAGCTGCCATTCTGTTTTCTGTGACCTCTGTGTACATATCCTTACCCTGTTGCACCCGGCTTGTTTCTACTATCCTGCTTCTGTGCTGGAATGCATAAGATAACTACTGGTGGATGTGTGTGGGAGAAGATGCTGTAATGCTTGCCTATTGCTATCTCATGAGAACTGCACCTGTGTTTTGTCTGATGTTCTGCCTGGTTCCCATGGACTGGGCGCGCAACCGTTTCCTTAGCCCGCCAGCGGGAAAGTTATTCATTGGATGTGTATCTGTTTGAATTTCCTTTATTATGCTCACCCTACCTGTGTATCCCCAGTTCTAACAAAGAACGTGTTTGAGTATGTCTTCAACGCTTTGAAATAAATTTTGCTTTTCTTGAAAACGTGGATTTATTCTCGATGCTTGGGGATCCAACAGGAGTGCCCATGAGTTCTTCTATTGTGAGAAACGGAGAAAAGTACTTCTTTCTCGACCTGCTCTATCCCATGCATAATCTTATAAACCTCGATTATGTCACCCCTCAGCCGCTGTTTCTCCAAGCTAAAGAGCCCCAAGCGCTTTAACCTTTCTTCATAGGGAATGTCACATGATTTGAAAGAGATTACGAGGCAATTTTATGCAAACTTGTATAGAAAACAAACACTAGAACAAGGACTAATCTAAAATTATTTTAAGGATAATCCAAATACTAAGAAACTTAATGAAACTCAACAAAAGATCTTATGTGAGCCAATTACTGTATGTGAGATCTCTGAGGCAATCAGAAAACAAAACAAAAATAAAACTCCAGGTCCGGATGGTCTGACTGCTGAATTTTATGTAGCATTCGAAGACGAAATTATTTTACCGTTTAAACAGATGATAGAGGACATCCCAGGAAAAAAAACTCTTCCTGAGACATGGAATTCAGCCTTAATTTCTCTGATACATAAAAAAGGCTTGGATGCAACAGAAATTAAAAACTACCATTCCATATCCTTATTAAATGTTGATTACAAAATCTTTGCCTCTATTTTAGCTTCAGGTCTTAGAAAGATACTCTCCCAGATGATACATCATGACCAAGCTGGTTTTCTGCCACATGGAAAAATACGCCATAATTTAAGAACAATCATGAATGTATTAGAGTACGGTGAAATTAATTCTGATAAACAATTGGCGTTAGTCTTCTTAGACGCGGAGAAGGCTTTTGATAATATTGCTTGGGAATTCATGATTGAAAATCTAAAAATGGCAGGTTGTGGAGAAATATTTACTAGTATGATAGAAGCTATTTATACTAAACAAAAGGCCAGAATAATGATAAGTGGTGATTTGACGTCAGATCTGGATATCTACAAGGGCACTCGCCAGGGTTGTCCACTTTCCCCTTTACTCTTTATATTTACTATAGAAGTTCTACTGGAAACAATAAGAAATGATATTGAGATCTCAGGAGTAAAAGTAAAAGGGGAGGAGTACAAAATTCAAGCCTATGCAGATGACTTGGCCATTATACTTATAGACCCAATCTCCTCTATAGGTAGGTTATTGAAGCTCCTAAAGGAGTTTGGTCAGTTGGCTGGTTTTAAGGTAAATGTATCTAAGTCACAGTTAATGACCAAAAATTGTACTTTGTCACAAACTCAGGAATTGCAAAATATTACTCGATTTGAAGTGCCAAAGAAAGTAAAATATCTAGGTATTTATATGACAAGTAGGATAAGTTCTCTATTTTGGGATAACTATGTAAAACTTTTAGCTCAGTTTAAAGATGATCTAGATAGATGGGGGAAACTACAGATTTCACTGACGGGCCGGGTGTCTACACTTAAAATGAATGTCCTCCCAAGAGTACTATTTCTTTTTCAAAACATACCCATACTCCAAAATTTAATTTTCATACAAAATCTTGAAAAAATGATTCATGAATTTATTTGGCAAAAGAAGAATAAAACTCAAACTTCTCCAGGAAAAAGTCGAAAGAGGGGAACTTGCTTTACCCGAATGGTGTTTATACTATCAAGCGGCATCCCTGATATGGATTTGGGACTGGCTTCAAGCAATTGATTCTAGGACTCTTAAACTTGAAAGCCACAATTTAGGTTTAGGGTGGCACGTGTTTTTATGGGACTCTAAACAAGACTCCCATACTTATTTCAAGCAATATCCGCTAAGAAAGGCTCTACTAAAGACCTGGACAGAGATTAAAAAATCTTTTTATAATAAAACACCAAAATGGGTTGCCCCATTAAAGACGTTTTCTGAGCCAAATTTAATGACTAAAGTTAGGTTGGCAATTTATGAAGACCTGTTGGACAGCAATTCTGAATTAAAAACACAAGATATGCTAAATCTTCAAGGTATTGTTTTGTCATGCTGGGAGAGAAATCAATTGGAGTCCAGGTACTCTAAAGATAAACAGATTGGCTTTATAAAAGAAAAATTAGAACTGGACAAAATTTTGTTAGGTAATGAACATAAACTTATACGAAAACTTTATTACTTTTTATTACATTATAAAATGCATGACGAGGAAGTTAAAACTTCCATGATATCTTGGGCTAAAAATATAGGACATACTGTTGAACTAGCTAAGTGGGATAAGGTTTGGTATAATATGAAGTATATGAAAGCGGTATCTATGAGGGAGAATGTTTTTAAGATGTTCCACCGATGGTATTTAACACCAGATAGATTAGCACGCTGTTACCTTAATGTATCTGACAAATGCTGGAAGTGCAAACTAAAGGTGGGCTCTTTCTATCATGCGTGGTGGACATGCGATAAAATTCAAAAATTTTGGAAAGAAATTCACTATTATTTCGCAAATAATTAATGTTCAGATTTTGTTTGATCCTGAAATCTTTTTGTTAAACATTATCCCAGACAGTGTTCGGAAGACAGATGTATACTTGCTTACACACTTGATTACAGCAGCCAGGATGTTACTAGCCAACTTCTGGAAGAAAGAAGATTTACCCTCTCAAAAGGAATACACAGCCAAAATTATAGAAGTGGCTGAAATGGACAATTTGACCACAAAGCTGAATGGTAAAGAAGATAAGACTTTTCAAAATATCTGGTCAAGATTGTACAGTTGGTTGGATAAGAATACGCAATTGGACTAATTTGACTAGCGGTAAAAGATCTAATTTAAGCAGAAATTTCACACATGTGAGGAAGGATCCTATGATTGTTGTTATTTCTGTTTAGGTTTACATTTATGTTATAATGTTATAAATATAAGTGTTAATGTTATACATGATAAAAAGGTGCAAAAAAATAGGGAAAGTCACCCCTGAATGGCCCTAAAATGGCCATAAATCTATGCAGACAGTACCATAAAACTGCGAGATCAAAGGAAGTGAAACCGGCATGCAGGGTGGAGTCTACCATAAAATCCGACCAAGAAAGTGAAAGTGGCATGCAAGGCAGAGGGGAATTTCTGTTCCAACGTGGGTTTGGTAAAACAGCGGAGCGAATGCTAGATGCTGAATGGGTCTAACACTCCAGCTGCCTCATAGCAGGAACAGATGGCAGCTACAACCCACCAAGAAAGAGACTGAGAAGAAGTGGCCCTCCCCTTCTTCAGGTCCCAGTAACAAATGAATAAGGCCTTATCCACCCAGAATGGTTTTGTTCTCTCAGTGTAATACAATAGGGCCCTTCTGACATCCAAAGTATGAAGGGCTTTCTCTGCCTTAGAGGCTGGGGATGGAAAGGACACCCAGCAACACTATCTCCACTGCCAGGTAAAACTTAGAAACCACCTTTGTAAGAAACCCCAAACTGGGGTGAAACACCACCTTTTCACTGAAAACTTTCAGGAATAGGGGGTCTACCCTCAGAGCCATTCTCCTGGCCAAAGTAACTGCTACCAGGAAAGCTACTTTTCTGGAAAGCAAGGCCAAGGAGCACAAAGCCAAAGGCTCGAAGAAGGGCTTCATTAACTGAGCCAGTACCAGGGAGAGAGACCACTGCAGAACAATGTGAGGAGGAGGGGGGAACACATTGAACAGATCCTTGAGAAAATGCTGCAACAGCTTGTGGGCAGAGCCCACTACACCCTTGTGATACACCAAAATGGCTGCTAAGGGGACCTTTACAGAAGATACAACTAATCCCTCATCACATAGGGAAAGCAGGTATTTCAAAACTAAAGGTAAAGGACAACTCCTTGGACCAGGACCCAAACTGAACCCACTTCCTAGAGCAGTGATGGCGAACCTTTTAGAGACCGAGTGCCCAAACTGCGACCCAAAACCCACTTAAGAACATAAGAACATAAGAGACGCCAATGTTGGATCAGGCCAAAGGCCCATCCAGTCCAACACTCTGTGTCACACAGTGGCCAGAAATACCAGTGCCATCAGGAGGTCCACCAGTGGGGCCAGGACATTAGAAGCCCTCCCACTGTTGACCCCCCCCCAAGCACCAAGAAGACAGAGCATCACTTGCCCCAGAGCCCCTAGCTATACCTTGTGGCTAATAGCCACTGATGGACCTCTGCTCCATATGCTTATCTAATTCCCTTTTGAAGCCGTCCATGCTTGTAGCACCCACCACTTCCTGTGGCAGTGAATTCCATGTGTTAATCACTCTTTGGGTGAAGAAGTACTTCCTTTTATCCGTTCTAACCCGACCGCTCTGCAGTTTCATGGAGTGCCCACGAGTTCTTGTATTGTGAGAAAGGGAGAAAAGTACCTCTTTCTCTACCTGCTCTTTCCCATGCATAATCTTATAAACCTCGATCATGTCACCCCTCAGTCGTCTTTTCTCCAAGCTAAAGAGCCCTAAGCTCTTTAACCTTTCCTCATAGGGAAAGTGTTCCAACCCTTTTATCATTCGAGTTGCCCTTTTCTGCACTTTTTCCAAAGCTATAATATCCTTTTTAAGGTGTGGTGCCCAGAACTGCACACAGTATTCCAAATGAGGTCTCACCATTGATTTATATAGGGGCATTATTATATTGGCTGATCTGTTTTCAATACCCTTCCTAATAATCCCCAGCATAGCATTGGCCTTCTTTATTGCAGTCACACACTGTCTCGACATTTTCAGTGAGTTATCCACTACAACTCCAAGATCTCTCTCTTGCTCAGTCTCTGCCAGTTCAGACCCCATCAATGTGTATTTATATTTAGGATTTTTGGCTCCAATGTGCATCACCTTGCACTTGGCCACATTGAACCCCATTTGCCATGTTGACGCCCACTCGCCCATCCTTGACAGATCCCCTTGGAGTGCCTCACAATCCTCACTGGTTTTCACCACCCTGAACAACTTTGTATCATCCGCAAATTTAGCCACTTCACTGCTTACTCCCATCTCCAAATCATTAATGAACAAGTTAAAAAGCAGTGGACCAAGTACTGATCCCTGCGGTACCCCACTGCTTACCACCCTCCACTGAGAAAATTGCCCACCTACACTCACTCTCTGTTTTCTATGAACTAGCCAGTTTTTGATCCATAAAAGGACTTGTCCTTCTATCCCATGATTTTTGAGCTTACTTAGGAGCCTTTGATGAGGAACTTTATCAAAAGCTTTCTGGAAGTCAAGGTAAATAATATCTATTGGATCCCCCTTGTCCACATGTTTGTTCACCCCCTCAAAGAACACTAACAGGTTAGTGAGACAAGATCTTCCCTTACAGAAACCATGCTGAGTCTGCCTCAATAGGTTTTGTTCATCTATGTGCCTACTAATTCTTTCCTTAATAATGGTTTCCACCAATTTACCCGGTATCGACGTCAGACTGACTGGCCTGTAATTTCCCGGATCTCCTCTGGAACCCTTTTTAAAGATGGGAGTGACATTAGCTACCTTCCAATCCTCAGGAACGGAGGCAGATTTTAAGGAAAGATTACATATCTTTGTCAGGAGATCCACAAGTTCACATTTGAGTTCTCGGATGTATGCCATCTGGGCCTGGTGATTTTTCAGTTTTTAAGTTGTCTATCAGTTTTAGGACCTCCTCTCTCGTCACTTATTTATCGCAAAGTGCCAACACGGCAATTTAACCTGAATACTGAGGTTTTACTTTAGAAAAAACAGCTCATACATTAACTTAAGATGACCCAAACAAAGTAAGGAAAGCAATCCCAAATGCTTTCATTTACTTAAAATTATTTGGCAGAGAATTCGACACTTTAATGATGGTCTGGGCCTGGCTGGGGCGATGGCACGCGTGCCCACAGAGAGGGCTCTGAGTGCCACCTCTGGCATCCGTGCCACAGGTTCGCCACCACTGTCCTAGAGTATGAGTACCTGGTAGAGGATTTTCTAGCCCAGACCAGGAGATCACACACCTAAGGTGAGAACTTCAACCCAACTGGCATATCATCCACACTGTAAGGTGTAAGTGGGCCACATCGTGGTGTAGAATAGGCACCAAATCCTGGACTGGGGGAAGGGTGATGTACTCTACCTCACAAGAGGGAGGACCTCAGAGAACCAAATTTGGGACAGCCAAAAGGGAGCTAGCAGAATCCAACCCAAGCCCTCTGCTGTCAGCTTTCCAAGAGCCCTGCTCAAAAAGGAAAGGGAGGGAATGAGTAGAATAGAGTCCCCAACCAAGGGAATGCATCTCCCAACAAGGCCAGATCACTGCCTGCAAGGGAACTATGGTGCCTGCCACATCTCGTATGTGGTGAAGAGGTCCATCTGAAGGGACCTCTACGTCTCAAAAATTCCTTAAAGATATCTGACTACTCGTGATTGGTATCTGCATAGGCTGTCGGCCGTGGTGTTCAGGATTCCCGCTATGTGAATTGCCCTGGGGGGGAGTGAGGTGAACTCAAGAAAACAACTTTCACAAACCATGGACAAAACACAAACATCAGAACAAATAGAACACCATGCACTGTAAAAACGGGCTAACCTATCCCTAAACATGGGACCATCTGAGAACATCTGAACGGATAGTCAGAACTCTGGCAATTGCTGAATCTGCTCCCTATAAGGAGGTTGCTGGCTTGCAGATCTAGGTCTTAGGGCACTCTTTCTCCTTTCTAAGGAGGGCAGCTGATACTAACACTGAGGATACTGGTAGGGTACCTGTTGCTGGTGGTGCCTCTGGCCCTTATAAAAAGCAGTAGTGAACCCGTGTTACCTTGGGGTGAAGTGCTGCCTTGGGATGGAAGGTGAAGAAAAAACACTAAGGGACTTTGCAGTTTAATGATCCTTTTTGACTGTTGTCATGATCTGCGCTGTGCCAGCACGGCCTGGCCAGCCCAGGAAGCCTGTGTAGCAGTGGGAGGAGGCTAGGCCTACAAATCCCAGAAGGCCTTGGGGGGGGGGGTTTGGAGCCAATCAGAGAGGAAAATTCGGAATGGGACTGTTAGATTCTGTGTGAGAGACTCTGGCACTCTGTGAAGGAGTCGGTCTTTAGCTGTGAGCTGTGGAGAAAAAGGTGTCTTTCGTCTCCCTGCGGCCTAATCTCAGAGAGGAGAAAAGGCTGGTCTGGGAGATGGAAGATTTAGAGATGTGAAGGCCCGGGGAAAAAACGGAAAAATTCTTTTTTCCAAAAAATTGGAAACATTGAAAAAAGGAAAGAAAAGGGGAAAAAATTTATTATGGAACGTTTTATTTTAACGTGATGAATAAAATATTTTAAGACAAGGTGTTCAAATATTTTCCAAATCATTTCTAAAATATATATATATGGTATCAGAGTGATCTAATTTCTGTACACTGACAAGCAAGTCCTAGGTTACAAACTGAACTCTCCAATGCAAGAACAAGATGCATTTCTTCCTTTAGGAGGTGCTATTGTCACGAGAAAAGAAAAAGGTTTCAGTTTTGTTTTTGCATGTGGGCGGGTATTCTGTTTGTAATAACTGTTTGGACACACTATATTTTTAATATGCTAGTTGTGATAATTTCATGCCAAGTAAAAATGTCCATAGTCATATTTTATGTTCCTAAAGTAACAGAATGACTTTCAATCTAGAAAAGACAAAAGAAGTGCTAATGTAGCATTTTTTTCACTTTTTCCGAAAATTTCCGTTTTTTCCCAAAAAAACTGGGGGGAAAACGGGTTTTTTTCCGAGCTTCAAAATTTCCAGAAATTTTACATCTCTAGGAAGATCCCTCCGTCCTTTGTCTCCCTGCAGCCGGGTTACAGCGAGGGGACAGGCCGGGCTGGGAGGAAAGGATCCCACAGAGTGACTTTAGGCAGGCTGTTGGCCTGGAAGTACCAGTAATAGAGAGCTGTGTTCGTTTATGTTTATTTTGTCTTTTCCTCACTGTTACACCTTTTCCAAAGCACCTTTTCTGTCTTGTTTTTCCCCTGCCCAGTTCTGTAGTAATAAACATTTTTGTGTGTGTTTCAACCGTTCTCTGCCTGGGTCAATCACGCCTGTATTGCTCGGCTGTAAAAGGGGCTTGGGAAGGTACCCTGGGCCTCCCAAGAGACCATAAGTCCAGTGTGGCGGCGGCAGAAGGTGGAGACCCCCCCTGGGGTCATGACAACTTTAGACAGGAACTCATCTGTGGTGTGAGAGAAAAGGCTCTATCCCTTGAAGGGAAGGTCCTCGAACCAACAGCGCTTCTCTATGGGGAGAGCAGGTGTACGCAGCAAGGAATGTCCTCTCAGGACAACAGCTAAGGCTGTAGACCTTGCTGCCACGTTGGCCGCATGTCTGCCTGCGCATCTCTCCTGTTTGGAAAGCCTAACACCATTTCAGACTGTTTGGAAAGCCCAACCACTTCATTGCATCAACTTGGCCAAGGATCTTGGCTCCTCAGGAAGTATCCAGGTATTGTGACAAGCTCTGCTGGTAGCCACCCTTGATGGTTTGGTAACTTGCGATCTTGAAATTCAGGGCTGCAGAGGAATACAACTTTCTTCCTAACAAATCTATATGTCAACTCTCTCTGTCAGATGGAGAGGAGGGCTGACCAGGCTTGTGACACACCTGCATGTCTTCAGTAACCAACGCAGACGGAGGAAGATGAGTTGTCAGAAACTCACATGAGTCCTGCCTGGTTTTATATAGGTTTTCTACCCTACAAGAAGTAGCTGGAGTAGATGCTGGTTTCTGCCAAATCAGAACTGTCAAGTCAGCAGGCCCTCCAAAACAGAACACCACAATACCAGGCAAGTCCGGATAAAGGCGACTCAAAATCTTATCTCTTGGCTTATTATCAGACGTGGAGATGTCAGTGTCAGGTGCCTTTGTCATCCTGAGCATTTGCTCACTATAAAGCCTCAAATCTTCATTCAGAGAAATAGGAGTTGGGTCACCAGCCCTTTCATCCGGAGATGGTGCAGACATGCTGTCTGAGCTATAATGGGACACCACAGTCCACATCAGGTGGCATGAAAGGAGAGCAGGCTTCCAAGTACCCAGGATCACCCGAGTCATGGCGAAAACCCGGTACAGAGGGAGGTGGAATCTGGGGTCTCTTACGGCGATGCTCAGGCCACTGCTAAAGTTACGTTGGTGACATATAGTATGAGAGCCATTGAGGCAGACCAGGTCGTTGCCACTATGAGGGCATGGTCAGTTCAGATCATACTTGGAGTGCTCCTCTTCGGATCCTGACAGAGACCTGACCAGAGATCCAAAATGAGGCAACGGGGTGTGCAGGGCACTAAGATGACATCTTGCTTTTCAGAGGAATGCCTCGGTGAGGGCGACAGGCGTTTACAAGGTCTGGGAGCAGAGCCAGCCTTCTCCTTATGCTTTGCTTTCATCTGCCTCTTGGCCAGTGGTTCCGACGAGGAACAGGACGGAACAAAGGGGGATGGGGACAGAGGATGTTTTGGTTCTGAGGGAGGGGTAACTGAGGAGGCTCTCTTAGGCAGGCACAAAGCCTGCTTAGACGTTGGAGCCATTCGAACCGATCACACAGACAGTGGTCCAGAACGGGACTCCAACGAGACTGACTGGCTCATGGAGGATGGTTTCAGAGGTTCCAGTCCTAGAACTGACTCGGACGGGCCTGAGGCAGACAGAGACAGAGCGCTGTCCGAATGCACCTTAGGCATAAAGCCCTGGCAAATTTTGCAAGCAGTCACATTATGTGATTCTCCCAGACATATGAGACAGAGTTCGTGCTCATCACCATGGGCCATTTTGGTTGCATATTTTGTACATTTTTCGAAAAACACCTCAGGTGCCATGTCAGGCACCACAAGCAATAGTGGCAGGGAAACCCAAGGTAGGCCGATGAGATCCACCTCACCCTGGACAAGCAATCCCTCACAGAGAAAACTCCATTAAAAAAGAGAAAAATAGAAGCTAGGAGGGAAGGACCCTTGGAAAGCCAAAAAACCCATCAAGTTCATTAAGTACAAGCTTGAAAACAGCACAGCTACGCTGCAAAGCTCTTCTCCATGCAGCAGCAAAAAAGGAACTAAGGTAAAGGGGGTGCCCACCTCTGGAGCACATGATGGTTTGGACAGGAAAAGCCATTTGCATTGGCTCCGGAGTGGGAGGGGTGCCCCATCAGATGGTTTTTAGCTGGAAGAAAATCTGACCATGGCTGGCCTGCGCAGGCGCCGTCCCAATGTGGGGCTGCAGCAAAGACGGCTGATGAAGGAAGGTTTCTTTGGCACTGTGCAATCTACTCCCCCCCCTTCTCTGAACACCACATCTGTCAGCCTCAAACTTAGAGGCAGCCAGAAAAGGTGATTTCAACAGAGCCCTTGCGGCTGCTGACCTGAAGTGCCAATGCTCTTCCCATGACAAAAGGCAAGGAGATTGGGTTGTATTGATGTCACTTAGTCTTTCATCCACCCACCAAGTACACAGTGTCATCCCTGAATGCTCTCCTAGTCACAAGTAAGAATATCAAGACATCAAAACAGCACCCTGGGTAAGGCAATTATATTTATATAGAGACATTTATGATACATGTATATAATATACACATCTGAGGCATACATTTAAAGAGACCCGTGTACCTGATGGCCAACAGCCAACTCCTTGTTAGGTTTGATTCCCGTTTGCTGAGTACTGCTTTTTTCAGCACCTTGGTGGAGAAACTGAGGACCTGGGATTTTATCCTCAGGGTGGTGTGAGCAGTATAAAACAATTCTCCTTCACCAGTGGTCAGGAACCACTACAAGTGGGGGGGGGGGAAAGGGCTACCTGAAATCCCTCCCCCAAGATATGGTCCCCATTTAGAATCACTAGATTGCATGGGTGCACATATGCACACAATCTGGCAAGGTAGTTACAAAGTTATTATCTCCTTTTCCTGCTATCTGCATTCAGATGGATTGGGGGGGGGGAGTATTTCCTTCTGTATCCATGAACCCTACAGACTCATTGGAGCACACACTCTACAAGCAGCACAGCTTCTGCCACCCCACTTTGCCATGGGAGCTCGTTGGGCAACCTTGCACGAATCATTTGCAGCATAATCTTCCTCTCAGGGCTACTGTTGTTTGGATAGAACTGAAGAGAGAACAGTGGCTGTAAGATGCTTTGGGTTCTCACTAAGCAGAAAAGTAGGGTATACGTCTGAAGCTGCCTTGAATCAAGCCAGAAGCCCAGTCCATCTAGTCAGCTCCAGTTTCTCTATTACCCAAGATAGCAGGGGCAGAATCTGGGACCTTCTGCCCACAATGCAAGCACCATTACCGCTGAGCTATGACTCTGGAATAAATGAAGCTGCTTCATACGAAGGTAGACCACTAGTTCATCTAGCTCAGTTTTGTCTCATCTGACTGACAGCAGCTCTCCAAGATACAGGTGTTTTCTAGCCAGAAGTATTCTAATTGGAGACGCCAGGGGTTGAACCACAGAGCTTCTGTATGCCAAGCCAATACTCTTTCACTGAGCCAATCCATTAATATTAGTTTATGAGCAACTGACATTGCCTTATACTCTCAGGCCACTGGTCCTCCTAGCTACCTATTCCCCCCCTATATAAAGTCGCCAGGCTGAGCAACCCTTCCTGACAATTGGTGGGGGGGGGATATGGGGGGGGTGCTACATCAGTGACATTGCTACCTCACTTCCAGGTAAAACTTGGAAGTGACTTAGGTAGCTCCAGAAATCACTACCCTAGAGTTTCCAGCAATTCCCAGAGCTACACTTTATCGGTGACTCTTTTAACTGATAGGGAAAGTTCCCAGCAGGTCGCCGCCTTGGAGTGCCGCTGGCAGTAGTTCTGCCGGTGCCATAGGGGCTGCCTGGCTCAGACCCTTCTGCGGCAACAACGTTCAGCGTATCATCATCAGTAGCCTCATCTCACACCATCAGGGGTTTGAGGGAGGAGGCAACAGTTGAGCGACTCCCATTTTTAACGTTTCTGGCAGTGTCTGAGCTGAGCAGCCCCCCACACCCATTTACTTGAAAGCACCACAGAGGCCACTTGGCTTGGCCCTCTTTAGGGCCCTGTTAACATGCCCAGCTGGGCAGCCATTCTATGACTGCTGGGAGTCCTGCTGCCCACAGAGGCTCTTATTCCTGGCAAGCGTATTTCTGGATACTTGGGGGTAGGTCCCCCCAAGCTGCATTGGGGAAGGTGCTTTCAATGTATAACCTCCCAGGAGGGTCCATGGCCAGGTAGCTATGGAATGCCAACTCGCACCAAAAGAGCTGAGCTATCCTAAGTGCTGGGCTAACACCACTGTTGAGTGGCTTCAGCAACAAAGTGGGCAGGGAGGAGGGAAGTGAAGTCCCATTTCCCTGCTTCTCAAGTCTGCAGAAGAAGGAAGCATTGTCCGTATATATATATATATACCACATGAATGCAGAGAGGATCACTGGCACTCCCCTCCTCCACAAAGAGAGAAGCAGGGTGCATTCGAGTCCCCAGGGGTGCCATGACAGGGGGAAAGGACAAAAGGAAGTCCAGAAGCAGCTGTTTCGTCTGGCCCGCTGTAGCAGGATCCTGTCATTCCCCCACCACCGGCAGGATTAACCACTCGACAGCTGGCCAGACAAGCTGCTATATTGATAATGGAACAGAAAGAAGCCCCCCCCCCCTCCTTCTTTACCGTCCTTTCAGCCTGAGAGGCCCACATCCAAAAAGGAGGACAGGAAGCACAAGGCAGCTACCCAACAGTCTGCCATAGTCCAGAAAGGGTAGAAAAGCAAGCAGGCCGCAGTGCCCCTTCCCGCACTGGCAAGAAAGGAAAACTTTGAAAACTTTTATCAGGGTGGGGGGGGGGAGGGAGTGAGAGTGATTTCTGTTGCTTGGCTCCCATTTCTCCCTCCACCCCCAACATTTTCAACATAAACATTATGCTTCTTGCACAGCCTGAACCACCCAACATTCCTTGGCAACTTTCCTCTCATAACCCCTTGGGGGAGGCTAGGGGAAAACAGGACACAACCTCACACTGGTAAAAAGACCCTCCCCAGTAGGTTCCCAGAAGGGAATGGAAGTCCTTCTTCCAATTCACAGCCAAAAAGAAAAAGAAAAGAAATATAGCCAACCCCAGCCTTAAGGCGGCACAGATACAAGGACAATTCTGAGAATCTATGCAGCAAAGAGGGCTGTGCCACGCACCAGCCTTGCCCAAGCAGACAGGTCCTGCCTATAACTTACTCGCTTTCCTTCCTCAACACACATGCCCTGCACAGGGCGTGGGAACCCTTCCGCTCAGTTATCACAGTACACCACTGCTTCAAGCATGCACACCCCACACACATGAAACAAGAGTTTCACAGTGAAACAGGCGCCATACAGCTGCTCCTGGGGGGGGGGGGATCTTCTCAGACACAAAACATAATGTGGACATAAAAGCACACACAATTATTGCAACAGAGAAAAATCTCCAATCAGATACAGCTGTGTCACTGTGCAATCCTATGCAAATTTATTCTAGCCCAGGTCCATTGAACTCAGGGGGCTTAGGCTGGAATAATTCTGCCAAGGATGGCACTGTTAGTCAGTTGTTAGGTGGAAAAACAAGAAACCTGCAGCACCATAAAGATTAACAGACTTATTGTGACAAAAGCTATTTGTGGGCTATAGCCTACTTCTTCAGATGCCAGCTGAGGAATAAAAATGCCCTTGTGCATTGGGAGACATGAAAAACCTCACCCATTTTATTCTTGACCACTGAGACCTGGTGCAGCACAGCAGACAGAATGTTAGACTCAGATCAGGGGAGATCGAGGTTCAACTTCTCACTTCTACCATGGTAACTGACTGGATGACCTTGGGCCAGCCACATTCTTCAGCCTGCCCTAGACTATTTCTATTTCTTTAAAACATTTGCGAGTAGCTTTTCTACTTTATAGGAACTCAAGGCAGCTTATAATATAAGTAGCATTAAAACACAATGCACTACAAAAAACCACTAATTTAAAATCGATACTTTAAAACTGCCAGGAGGCACAAAAACTAAAGTTAATTGAATGCCATCATCATGAATAAAACCATCTTCAGTTGCCTCCTAAAGGTCAAGAGTGAGGGAGCCAGGCACATCTTCCAGGGGAGGTTGTTCCATAATTGTGGGGCAGCCACTGAAAAGACCCCCCTCTCCAGACAAAGGTTCTCTGGTTGATGGGCCACTCCCTCTGATCTTAATACCTGGGCAGGAACAAAAGGGATACCCAGGTCCCAAGCCATGTAGGGCTTTAGAGGTCAAAAACAATAACTCGAACTGGACTTGGGAGTGGATCAGTAGCCAGTGTAATTGCTGTAGTATCAGAGTTATACGCTTCCAGTAGCTGGCCCCAACCAGCAGTCTAGCTGCAGTGTTCTGCACTAGCTGCCACTTCCAAACACTCAACATACAACAAATACCATGCACAGATGATTATAACATATCATAAATAATTTTATATTTTTTGAAAAACATTTTTACAATAATTTCTACATATATAATTAATCATCTTAATCACAAAAGGGAGGACTCCTTAAAGTCTCTTTATAACATGTGCTCTGTCTTCCCTCAGCACATGTTATAAAGAGACTTTAAGGAGTCCTCCCTTTTGA
Organism: Gekko japonicus; assembly: GCF_001447785.1. Classification (NCBI taxonomy): domain Eukaryota; kingdom Metazoa; phylum Chordata; class Lepidosauria; order Squamata; family Gekkonidae; genus Gekko; species Gekko japonicus. The sequence continues at coordinate 155,145 of NW_015165274.1, read as the reverse complement.
AACTTTTATTTAACAGAGGAGGACTATTATTAATTATAAGGTTGTACAATAGCTTTTGAGATTCTTGGAGACGATATTTGATATCTCTTATATTGTGAATTGTGATTAAGATAATTAATTATATATGTAGAAATTATTGTAAAAATGTTTTTCAAAAAATATAAAATTATTTATGATATGTTATAATCATCTGTGCACGGTACTTGTTGTATGTTGGTTTTCCTACTTACCGTGGGTCCTTGTTTGGTTTTGTGACTTCCAAACACTCTTCAAGGACGCCCCCAAAATAGAGCACATTGCAATAGTCCAGTCTAGATGTGACTACTTACCGTGATTCGGCAGGGGACAAAGACATCTTCGCGGGATCATTCCCGCGGGGACAACAGACGTGCCACACCATGCCGTCGCCAGGAAGTGACGCCGGGCGACGCTCTGGCAATGGGGCCAGAAACTCGATGGTACCATCGAGTTTTCAGCCCCACTGCCAGAGCGTCGCCCAGCGTCATTTCCTGGCGACGGCATGGTGTGTTACAGGGAGAAATGGTCCAGCCAGGGAGCGTGTGTCCCCCGCCGGATTGCAGTAATTACTTGGCAACCCTATGGATCACTATGGCTAGAAAAGACTAAGCTAGGAATGGGCACAGCTGACACACCAGCTGAAGCTGAGTGAAAGCACTCCTAATCAGAGCAGCCACCTGATTTTCTAAGATGACAGCTATGTAGAGCACTGACAAGCTACAAACCTGGCTTTCTAAGACAGGCGAGATCTCAAGTCCCTGGTCTGCTTGTCTACTAACCCAGTGCTCCTGTCTTGTCAGGATTAAGTTTCAGCCTGTTCACCCACATGATCCAGCCCATTACTGACTCCAAGTACTGATTGAGAACATTAACAGCTTCCTTGGAATTAAGTGAAAAAGAAAGGTAGAGCTGAGTATCATCTGCATATTGGTGACACCACAGCCAAAATCTCCTGATGTCCTCTCCCAGTGGCTTCATGTCGATATTAATTATCATAGGGGAGAAGACTGAACCCTGAGAAACCCCACAGGCCAAACACCCTGGAGCAGAGCAGGAAACCCCCGGACCACCTTCTGGGACTGACCTCCCAGGTAGGGCTCAAACCACTGTAACATGGCGTTGGCTGCCAGTGACATTTTAGTGATTGTCCTTCTTGTTTTATTGCCATCAATGCCCCTGTAAGCCAGGGAGAGTGCTTAGCTCTAGTCTACCTCATAAGCTTGTTGCTGTGAGAAAATGGAAGCAGGCAGAACAATGTTCTAAACTGCTTTGACCTCCAACTGGGGACAAAAGTGGGATATAGTTCAGTTACCTTTATTGGCATTGACACTGGAGAAAATACACAAATAGATAAATAAAACATAAGGCACATATACCAACTAGGGGGGAAAGGAAAAAACAACACCCCGTTCTAAAATAATCTAAAATCCATATAAATAAGTCTCACTTTCATCTCTCCCAAAAACAAGTGTTGTATTACAATACTGTGCTATGTGTAAGAGCAGCCTGAAAGAACTTTGCCACTGAGTCAGTTATATTTTCATCATGTTTAGTAGATACAGCAGTTTATGTGAATCAGGAAGCTCTGTGATGCCACCAAGTAATGGCGATAAAATGTTGTGCCGAATGTTGGCATAATAACAACATTCCAGTAACACGTGAGACACTGTTTCAATAGACAAAAGTGAGATATAAATAACATTCCAGGCACCTGGTCAGGGTTGTGACCTGAACCTTGTTAGTGGTGCCTACAGCTTTGGTGACCACCAGCCAGTAAACTCTATTATAGAGTTTAAAAGAAGAAGGAAGGAAATGGGGACTCAGCCCTTAAAAGGAATGCCCTGCAAAACTTCTAGCACAGAGCTAACTTGTTGCTGTGATACAAGCACTGCTGCAAAGGAGCTCAATGGCTGCTGGCTGTCCTTTTTGGCTTTAACTTCTACTTTCTCCTGCTGCCGCTGGGGGAAAGCTGAAGGCAGGCCGGTGGCTGTGATTGATATAGGGTTCCCAAGTACCTACCTTCGATCCGGCGGGGGACACATGCTTCCCCGCCGGAAGATTCTTGCTTGGAACACAGGCGCTGCACTATTCCGTCGCCCAGACGTGACATAGGCACATAGCTGGGCGACGCTCTGGTAATGGGACTGGAAACTCGATGGTACCATCGATTTTCCAGCCCCATTGCTAGAGCATCACCCAGCTACATGCCTACGTCACGTCTGGGCGACAGAAGAGTGCAGCGCCTGTGTTTTCCCCGTGGGAATGGTCCCATGAAGAACTATACATCCCCCGCCAAATTAAGGTAAGTACTTGGGAGCCCTGGCTTGATGGGGCAGGCAAAGGTTAAGAAACGTTTCCCTCAAGGGTGGGAGGGGGGAAAGAGAAGCCTGGCCTGAAGAAAAAGCAGCAAGTCTTTCCATTTTCAGTGCTATTGGTATTGTTCAGAGCACAAATAGAGAAGACTGTGCGCAGTTTTATATTCAGGCTTGCACAGGCTTATGATTCAGATTTACTGAATCACTGAAGTGGAGGGCTCCTGTTTCTGGTAGCCCCCCCCCCCCCAATTCCATGCTTGAGTTGAAAAGAGAATAATTCTTGGGTATTTTCCTTCCTTAAGTTCTGTTCTAATTACATAGTAGTCGAATGGTAGAAGATGGCCTGCTTTAGGATATTACCTTAAACAAAAAAAGGCTTGAGTCTACAAAAGCTTATGCTGCAATACCTGTCCTTTTGGTGTCCTAAGGGTTTTGCTTGTTTGTTTTGACACAAACATAGCTACTCCACTGCAACCCATTAGTTGAGGCCCAATCTGTTTACATGCAGCTGAATCAAATGGTGGCGTTTTTTTGGGACACAGAACAGTCAATGTGTTTGATGATTTACAGAGTGCAGAAAAGTAAGTCCCTGCCCCAAGGAGCTTGCGGGGGGGGGGGGAATCTGAGCCAAGGAAGATGACAAAGAGACGGGAGAGAAGATGGAGGTAGGGGAAAGCTGGAGAAGAATGTTTGCTTGTTCCAATGACACATAGGCTTCGTTCCTGTAGGGGATGGGAACTAAGGGGTTGTGCGAAAGTTTCCACATTTTTTTCTGGGCTGTTTCTCTTCAGGAAAATATCCTCACATGCACAGAATCATTTTGCATTCTATCTGAAAGACGAAGAAGCACTTCTGCACCTTATTCAGGAAAGCGTTCCAGAGCCTTGGGCACAATGCGCTAAATGTCTCATTCCTGTAATAGAGGCTTATTGTGTGGAAGTGGGCTTTGAAGCTTTTGTGGCATAGAGGTAAATAACACCATCCCATTAATCCTCTATTAAAGGGACAGGGCATTTTTCTCTAGGCTCGTTGGCAACCCAATTTATAACTTAGAAGCAACATTAAACTTGCTTAATATGACAGAGAAATATTGTATTTGGTATGGATGAGTCTGGGCTCTTTCATTCTGGCCTGGTTCCTAGGTCCAAAGAACATTTGTCGAGGTCTGAAATAAATCAATGCAGATGCAAGCATATAGCCACACAGGCTGAACTCTTTGTCTTATTCACACAGAATAGACTCAAAACTCCCATAGTCACACAGACTATGCTCTCTTCAAACTTCACACATAGAATCACTCTTATAGAAACCCCTCCTCCCACACTCTCAGCCATCAGCCAATCACATCACACTTATCTCCCTCTATCCCTTACAGTACTGGAGTCAAACTAAATATTTAAAGAAACACACATGCCAAAACATAAAATCATTACAACCCTCATTAAAAATCTTCAGAAAAGGAGGATCCACTGAGGGCCGCTAGCTCATTCATCCTCCTAAAGAGGTGACTGCTACAAGAAATGCCACCTTCCTGGACAGCGTGGCTAGTGGGCAAGAGGCCATGGGGTCAATCAGGGGTCCCATGAGTCGTGCTAGAACTAGGGAAAGGGACCATTGTGGGACAATATTGGGAACAGGTGGAAATACACTGAGCAGGCCCTTAAGGAAATGCTGGGATAACTTGTGAGCAAACGGGGAAGAACCCTCTGCCAGGTCATGGTATGCTGAAATGGCTGCAAGATATAGCTTGATAGAAGATACAGCCAGCCCCATTTTCTCCAGAGGAACTGATCTCTGCTACCTAAAGAACAGTTGTAATTTTGAGTGAGCTCCAGCCCACACCTGGAAATTGGCAACAATGGTTTCCCAGAAGGGAATGGTTGGTTTGGAGGGTGGAGTCTATGGCTTTGTACCTGTCCGAGGTCCCACGCCTCCTGGAACCTTACCCTCTCCAGGCTCCATCCCTCACATCTCCAGGAATTTCCCACCTGGAGTTGGCAACCCTATCTCCTTCCCAGCCAATTATCAACCTACCTTTATTTCCCCCTCACTCCTCAACTTTCCACCCCCCACACACCTGCAGCCTCTCCCGTGCTCTGAAGCTCTGACTGCTACGTCACATGGGCTGTCATATGGGGGCCACCTCAGCAGTATATAAGGATACACAGCCCACCATTTTCTCCAGGAGAACTGATCTCTGCCATCTGGAAAGCAGTTGTAATTCTGAGTGATCTCCAGCCCTTACCTGGAGATTGGACACATTTTACCTCAGAACAGCAAACTGTTTAGAATGTTAGAGGCAAAAGCCAACCAAGTTGCATATGCAAACGACCTCTGTGTTCCAAGACAAAGGCCAATGAGGCTGCATATGCAAATAACCTCTGTGTTCTGACTGGCTATGGGGGGGGGGGAGAGGAACAGCAAAATGTTTAGACTGTTGGAGGCAGGACTCAGGCAAAGCAGCCAGTGGACAGGGAGACCCTCTGAAAAAAGAACAACGGTTTTTTCCCATTTTTTTCCCTGAAGCTTTTTTTTTTCCGAAAAATTGGAAAAATTGAAAAAAGAAAAGAAAAGAAAAGAAATTGATTGTGGAATGTTTTATTTTAACATGATAAATAAAATATTTTAAGACAAGGTGTTCAAATATTTCCCAAATCATTTCTAAAATATATAATGGTATCAGATTGATCTAATTTCTGTGCACTGAGGACAAGCAAGTCCTAGGTTACAAACTGAACTCTCAAATGCAAGAACAAGATGCATTTCTTCCTTTAGGAGGTGCGATTGTCAGAAGAAAATAAAAAGGTTTCAGTTTTGTTTTTGCATGTGGGTGGGTATTCTGTTTGTAATAATTGTTTGGGTACACTATATTTTTAATATGCTAGTTGTGATAATTTCATGCCAAGTAAAAATGTCCATAGTCATTTTTTATGTTTCTAAAGTAACAGAATGACTTTCAATCTAGAAAAGACAAAAAAAATGCTAATGTAGCATTTTTTTTCAATTTTTCCGAAAATTTCCATTTCTCCCCGAAAAAAACCCGGGTTTTTTTCCGAGCTTCAAAATTTCCGGAAATTTTACATCTCTATTTCTGGGCTCTGGAAAATCGGACTCCCATATACATAGGTTATTGGTCCCATATGTAATGCCTATTGCTGTTTAAATATTCATAATTCCCCACTCCTATTAAGAAATAAGGCAATTTGGCCAACACTGCATGCAAAGCAGGGCTCTGCCACTGAGCCACAGTCCTTCCCCCAACTGCAACTGGACTAAAGCCAAAAAGACATTCAGTAGCTGACATGAATGGATGGAAAAGGAAAGTCCAAAGCTATTTGACACATATAACAGGAACGTGGAACATGGGAAGTATGAATCAAAGTAAACTGGAAATCGTAAGACAAGAAAGGTAATGTTCAAACATTGCAATCCTGGGACTGAGTGAACTGAAGTGGACTGGCTCAGGACATTTTCAAGTCAGAAAATTATGAAGTGTTTTACTTTGGAATTGACAAACACAGAGGAAATGGAGTGGCTCTAGCAGTGAAGTGAGATGTAGCACAATCTATCAATCAATCAATCAATCAGGGGATATAATGCAAAGTCTGACCAAATAATATAATCAGACTTCATGGAAAGCCTATCAACACAACCATAACTAGCAGTACCCAACATTAACTTATACTATCAAGCAGCAGGCCTGGTCTGGATTGCAGATTGGATCCAAAATCTAAATGACAGATTAATACAATTAGAAACTGCAGAACTGACAGAACAGAGACACAATCATCTCTGGCTAAAGAAAAGAACTCGGATTCCAAACAAAAACCACACAATTATAGATAGTCTGCGATCTGGGACTCTCTAAAACTAAAGAATTAGCCCACCAACTTCACCAATAATATCACTGTACCAGATGGGCTCTCCTGTCAAACAATTGCCCTTATAAGGTCTCAGATTTTCCCTCCAACCTCCCAACGAATTTCCAGTTCCCCATCTGATAACTGGGTACCCTTTAGGTAGTATGTCTCTCTTCTTATGTGGTAAATAAATTTTTATTATAATGCTTTTATACAGCCTTATTACTGTTTGAGTCTTTGTTGGCTTACCCCCAAATAAGGACCTGTGATTGAGGAGGGTCTGTACCCCTCAGAAATAGGCACCTAGGCACACTAAAAGTTGAAAGAGAAACCAATTTTATTGGAATAAACAAGCAGGGGTTGGAAAATTATACTTACAAGTGAACTTTGGGTAGATTTGGTAAGGAGGTTCAAATATATATCCAAAACTGCTTTTATACAACACTAGAGATGTTTTGTTCCCCTGGTTTATGTTTCCCTGGTTTATTTTGGCTTGATGCTGTTAGGGATGTTTCACTGCTTTTACTGTGATAACAGAGTTTACTAGAGTCCCTTACAGTTTGGTGTAGTGGTTAAGTTTGCGGACTCTAATCTGGGAGAACCGGGTTTGATTCCCCACTCCTCCACTTGCACCTGCTGATGTGACCTTGGGTCAGTCACAGGCTCTGGCACAGCTGTCCTTGAAAAAGAGCAGTTTGTGTCAGAGTTCTCTCAGCCCCACCCACCTCACAGGGTGTCTGTTGTGGGGAGGGGAAGGGAAAGGAGTTTGCAAGCCACTCTGAGACTCCAAGTGAAGGGCGGGGTATAAATCCAATCTCTTCTTCTTCTTCTTTTGAATTTGTTTCTGGATGGTCTCACAGACTTGAGATTTTATTATGCTGTAACCCTATGTTTATAGACCAGGGTTTTTCCTATCTGCCCCGTCTTCCTCTGGCCAGATTGTTATTCTCTCTTTTGACTTGCTTGAGGGACCTCTGTGCCTCCTCAAGCCTTTTGGTCAAGTCCCTATCTTCCAGGAGAATACGCTCTGTAAACTGGTTAATCAGCTTCCATACTGAGAATATCTAATTCTCCACTCAAGTAGTGTTTCTGTGTTTCATACAATGAAATTTTTCTCCTTTCCTTGAATAGGTGAGGTACTGATGCTTCTTTGCCAGACTCACTGTCTCCACCCTAAGTCTGTTATTTGCAGAGGCCACAACACACTTGCTCTGCTCTAGACAGGGCTTATTAGACCCTTTTTCTCTTCAGAATCTCTCACTAGGAGTTTTTTCTGTTAACTCCCTCTCTAGCTCCACTCCAACTCCAACTGATCCCCCGACTCCTTCCCACTTGAATTTTTAAACAGCTCAGTGTTCCATTCCATAGTAAGCCGCTTTCACCCAATCAGAAGGAGCTCCATGAGCCATCAATAATTTTTCAGCTAGCTCACCCTTTTCCCAGCAACACTGCCTAAAAGCCTGCAATTGCTTGCTGTCCATCGCAGTCACCAATGGATACATTCTATGACAAATATGGGAGAAAAGCCAATGACTTCATAATTTATCAAGATATGCTAAATCCACAAGGAGAAATTAAATTGTGGCAAACGGCAAAAGAAGAAGAAAGAATATTCCATTGCTAGTATATCTTCAATTAATTGCCAGACTCAAAGAAGCCACCTATGCTTACAAAGGTTGAATAAGAGATTTAACTGAGTTTGATAAAATAAAAACTCAACAGAAATATCATTTACTAGGACAAATCCACAAACTGTTACTTCAATATGATACAGAAACAGAACAAATTAAAATGTGTATGCTGAAATGGATTCAGAATTTTGGGCAAGAGATAACATTTCAACCGTGGGAAAACTTATGGACGAAAGATATAAAATTCACTGCAAGTCAAGCATTAAGAGAAAACTGGTATAAAAAGTTTTATTGATGGTATAATACTCCTAAAGAGATTAAAAATATGGACAAGAACTATATAGCTGCATGCTGGAAATGCAAAGAGACAGATGGCACTTTTTATCATATGTGGTGGACTTGCAAAAAAGCAAGAAAATTCTGGAAAGAAGTACACGCTGAGCAATGTTCCCTCTAAGTTCCACAGTGCTGTGAACATGAATTCTACCTTGTGAGTGAAAGAAGCTAGTAGTGTTAAAGTTGTGAGCGAGTCTACATTTGACTATTGCGTAAAATATTTAGAAGATTTCCATAACCTTGCAAAAATCTCAGAATGAATTCTTTTAAACTATATTTAAACTATATTTTAAGAATAATTTAAACATTATAAGAGAAAAACATTTCTGATTTCATTACACAAAATGTTATAAGTAAATAAATATTAGAAATATTTTTGATAAAAAAATTATTTACTAGTCTGAAGAAATGCCCTTTTTCCTGGGAGGTTTCTAATGAGCAAAACCTCCACTGTGTATTTTAAAAGTTTTCTCTCCCTCTGGGCAGAGAACAGGTAGGAGGGGAGGAAGACTGTGCAATTGTTTTCCAGACATACTTCAGCCCATCTTCATACAAATGGTAGCAGATCTGGCAGGAGAGATAATGGGTGAATCAAGCTCCCTCCTTCCCCAGCCAGGAAACAGAGATTTGGAGGTGTTAAATGCTAGAGAGTCTTCAGGAAGGAGATTCCTGGAGATCTCCAGAAAAAAACTCTTTAACCTGGGCTGACCTGGTTAGGAGGTGGGGGAAAGAGAGGTGATAAAAACTTCTTGTGGCAGGAAGGAGGTCTCTTTTCCTTGGGTGCTGAGTCCAGGAGCACACACAGACCTCTCCACTGGGAAGGCAGCCATTGACCATGTGCTTACATAAAGAGCTGGAGCAAGCTTTAAGGTAATGGCAATTCTGTAGAGATCTAGAACTCCTAAGCTAAAGATCCTGTCTTATATTTTAACATCTGATATGGCATGTATAAAGAGAGGGACAGAGGATTTGTATTTTACTGATTTCTTTTGTATCCCTTGCTCAAACTGGTGCTGTGTTAAAAGTATGCTTGCAAACATTTTCTTTTTAATAAATACTTTATAACTTTTGATGCTGGCAAATAGTTTTCTGTACCACATAGACCTTCACCATCTCAGACATGCTGTTTTAAAAGGAGCACCAGAGGGAAGGCAGGCAAGTGGCTATTCCTCTAGGTACATACAAGGCAATAAACTGTCCGCGTGGTGACCAGGCGCTGGGCAGGGGGAGAAAAAGAGGCAAGGCCTCAGATCGTGGAAGGGAAGTTGAGAGTCCTCCCAGTGGGCAATTCCGTACAAAGGTCAGGTGGTGGTGGTGGGCTACCCAAGAGTGGAAGCCTCTCCAGGTGTTGAAAAACACCTGGGAGGGCAGGGCAGTATAAGGCCTTTAGGCCAGAGCAGGCACGTTCCACCACAACTACATTTATACTGCACTTTTCTCCTCAGTTGGGACCCAAAGCATCTTACATCATTCTGCTCCCCTCCATTTTATGCTCACAATCACCACCCAGCCTGAGAGACTGTGACTGGTCCAAGGTCACCCCACAAGCTTCCATGGCAGAGTGGGGATTCCATCCTGGGCGCTTAGATACTAGTCCAACACTCTAACCACTACACCACACTGGCTGAGTATTTTTTTTCTTGCCATCAAGTCACAACTGACTTATGGCAACCCCATGGGGTTTTCAAGACGAGACATCCAGAGATAGTTTGCCATTGCCTGCCTCTACATCATGACCCTTGACTTCCTTGGGGGTCTCCCATGCAAATACTAACCGGGGCCAACTCTACTTAGCTTCCAAGATCTGATGACATCAGGCTAGTCTGGGCTATCCAGGTCAGGGTAAATATAAATTACTCCATCTACAGCCACCATGCCACCCACATCATTTTCTCCCAAAGTACTTTGTTCTTGTCCATTTCATCTTCAGGTTACAAAATAATCCATGAAGAAACAATGTTATCCACAAATTTAAAGCTAAACTACTCAAGAAGGTCAGTCATCCATGCTGTATCTCAAAAGATGACTGGATTTTGCTAAGCACAGAATATGGCTGCGATTCTGCTGCTGTGTGATAACGGGAAAGCTCCTGCCAAGAGGTTCAGTTTCCATTTTAAAAGAAAACGCTTCTAGCCCTCATGGCTACAAGAAATGTGACTAATCCTAGCTGAAATCTCAGAACTTTGGCCCCGGTCACACGGAGCATTTGCCACGCGGATTTTCCGGGTGCGATCACACTGCAACATCTGGGAAGCGTAGTGCTCCCGTGGGATCCCGCCAAAGATGTGGACTAAAAAACTAGTACTTACGAGGTACTAGTTTCCGGACACAGCAGGGCAAGGGCGGGCGTCTGATCGCATTTCCGGTGAAATCCCGTGGCATCCAGCGCCCGCTGATGTTCCTTCGCAAACAAGGGCATTTTTCTAGGACTAAAGGGCTTCTTGTAACAGCCTAGTAGGCCAATCATGTCAGAGCTTGGAAGTTAAGTAGGGTCAGCCATGGTCAATACTCAGATGAGAGACCCCCAAGGAAGACTGGCATTGCTATGCAGAGGAAGGCAGCAGCAAACCACCTCTGAATGTCTCTTGTCTTGAAAACCCCTTGGTCCTGGGCAGTGCTCTCTCTAAGCTGTGGAGTCTTGTGAGCAAAAATTCTACTTTGTGAGCTACTGGCATTAAAGTTGTGAGCGAGTGATTTGGCTACTGCATTAATTAGTTTGCTCTGGAGCCATCCTTCCTGAGCTAAGACAAAAATATGTGAGCCGGAGGCTAAAAAACTGTGAGCTAGCTCACATTAACTCACCTTAGAGGGAACATTGGTCCTGGGGTTGCCATGAATCAATTGCAGCTTGACAACACATAGTTATTAAGGGGTTTCTGAGATACTCTTTACATAAAGGAAAGTTACAGAGGCAAACAGTTACCAAAAACAAGATTTATGCCAGTGCAGTAAAATAATCACACAGGATGCTTCTGTGTATATTGCTTATTGTAAAAAGATCTCATCTGCACCACTTCTTAATAAAATACTCACAACAGTCAGTATTTGGGCTGTGGAAACTTTATGGGATATTAGTAATGCTAATATGCATATTTTCAGTTATACAAACATGATTTCTGGTAATCAGCTATGTTGAACTCTCCCTCTGGATTTTGAGCAGTTTGGCTCTTTAATTACCAAAGATTATAGACCAGGAAAGTAGCCATGTTTGGACATCAAAGCAGAAATGAAGGCATAGTGCTCCAAGCCACAGTTTGCTCACCTGTCTGCATGAAAGCTCAAACCTGGGCTGGGGTTCCAAAGTCTGGTTTGCACAAACCACACTTTGCCCAAACAGAACGTAAACTGCAAAGTAGCCTAATCAACAGGACTAAAGAGGGGTGCACACTGCACTTTTTCAATACTGCAATGACATCCTCCCCTCCAAAAAAAAAGTTAAGAATGCCTCCTAATTCTTTTTGAGATTCTCTGGTGTTGTCTAACTGGGATTCTCTGGTCTGCACTAACCTTTGCGCAACAGACCAGCATATGCTCTCCAGATGATGATGCCAAGCAAGATGATGCCAAGCAGAGTTCTACCAGAAAAAGTTTGCAAAAGGAATCTTGAGCTAGACTGAAGACAGCCATCTGGGTGTTGGAGCCAGCATGCCTGCAAAAACCATTTGCTCAAATACAACCTGAGCAGCAGAAGGCAGGGATCAGTGCCGTTATGTTAACACCCTCTAGAGGGAGGACTGAGTGCAATTTAAAGCACAGCTTCCTGGCAAGAAAGAGAAAAGCAGCCACAAGTGAAAGAGGGTCATTTAACCCCAATCAGGCCCACAGAAGGCCAGGAATTCCAAGAACTGGAAAGAGAAAGGAAAAGGGAGAGTGTGTGTGTGTGGGGGGGTGCTCATAGCAAAGTCCACACCTGTTCAGAGGCATCAGCAAACAGGAGGAAAGGTCGTGAAACCAGAGAAATGATTCAGCCCTTGGGAGGACAGAGTTATAGCAGATGCTGGAGCTCTTGGGGTGGGGGGGACACCTCCAGGCCTGCCTCTGACAACTAGAATCTCTGGCCAGAGCCTTTGGCAGAAGTTCCAACAGAAGCCAACCCAGAAAAGCTGCTATGGCAAAGGAGCAGGCCAGACTGAGAAGAGTATTTACAGCAGCGCAAGCTTTTGAGGGGCCACCTGCTATTTGTCTAGTTGCAGAAGGAGGGGCAGAACCCCCCAGGCCAACCAAAGCCACCCACTTTCCCCCTAGAGCCGAGAAGAGTGTTCAAGGGCAAGCACAGCTGAGATTCCTTTGGAGATCCAGAGAGATGGTCTTGCCAGAATGCAGGTGCTGCTTTGGAAAGGACCTGTTTGAGATTTATGCCACTTCCAGCACTTCACCTACCAGCAGGGACAACCAGTCAGAGGAGGGAAGAGGAGGAATAGTCAGCTCTCCACAATGAATTCAAAGCTGCTGGGTTAGGCGATCAAGTACTACCCACTGCACTAACTCATTTTTTAACTCAAAGACCGAGGTCTGGTTAAGCTTTAGTGTCAGACCATGGCTTCCCATTCTGCAAACAAGCCTTGAGCCCATATTTCTGCTGGCCCTGGAATACCATTAATGCCATCCCCTGGTGGCACAAACCACAGCTTGCCTACAAACTCAGTATTGGAAACCATGGCTTCTTCCACATGCGGAGGATTCTTCAAACTACTTTCATTGCTGCTTTTCAGCTATGCTGCCATGAGTGTGGTGTATGTTGCTAACTGCTGTGCATTCCTTCCCATGCGCTTAATTGCATCTGAGCTGTAATGCATATCTCTCAAGGCCACTGGAGGAGTTGGTGTGTCTGGAATCCGTGGGAAGCTTCTTACCTTCCCAGCTTCTGCAGCAGTTAGTTATCTGCCAAATGCCCGCGCGCGGGAGCCCATCTAATTGGGTACTACGTGGGGGGGGGGGGTTTTGCATACGAATGCCCTATATCCTATTATGCGCATAGGTAACCCACCATTCCTAACAGTGTTCATGTTACTGCATCTATAGCTTTTCAATAAAAGTAAAACCTTCTTGAAAGCGTGTACTTCGTTGTTTTGCTGTGGATCCTGACACTGCTATGAATGCAGAGGCATTCACAACAGAGCTTCCACGAGAAGGTTCTCTGCACACTATTCTGCTGCCAGCACATGTCACAGCACTTTTCCTTGCTGCCACCCCTCAAAAGCTTTTTTTAAAAAAATTGGAAATTGCTATAGTGGTATAACAGTTACCGATCTTTTAAAAAGCCTTCCAGTGGCAGAGGAGAAAATGTTGGTCATGAGGGCCTTATAGCATGAAAAAGGTTCTAATGTGGATGAGACCTAAGACTCACATCTTTCCACCTAGTGAGATGACACACTTGGACTGCATTCTTTCCAAAAAGATGGGAGTAAAGCAGGCTTCAGAAAGAGCATACTCACAATGGGGAAAACCTGGAAAGAGGATAATTAGGCAATGATGGTATATATCCCCCCCCCCCATTCAAACAAAAGCAGAGAAACTTTGGTACAAGCAGCCCATGATTCCCAACTCTGGGTTGCTCCACTTGGATGAACCCAGTCACATAAGTGGTTAAGACACTGAACTGCAGGCTGTGGAAGGTCAGTAGTTCAGCAGTTCGAGACCCGGATGCCGCATGATGGAGTGAGCTCCCATCTCTAGTTCCAGCTCCTGCCAACCTAGCAGTTTGAAAGCAAGAAATTGCAAGTAGATAAATAGGTACCACTTCGGTGGGAGGGTAACAGCGTTCTATGCGCCTTGGTGTTTAGTCATGCCGGCCACATGGCCATGGAAATGTCTTCGGACAGCGCTGGCTCTTTGGCTTTGAAACGGAGATGAGCACCGCAACCCTAGAGTCGGATTCGACTGGCTTTCGAGCAAGGGAACCTTTACCTTTAAATGACACCAAAATAAGGCTGTTTTTCTTGTAACATCCAGCTTGAAGAAGAGTTCTGGAAATTCACACCATATTGTGTTATTTGGTGGGTTCTGATAAAATGGACTGCATTCTGGGTTTTTGGATTTTTTTCTGTTGGACCAACATGGGTGAGAACAGCTTATTTCAGTTTGATTGAAACAACAAACCAAGAAGGAATGGGAGGAATCACAGAATGTTCAGAGAAGATGAACATTCAAGCTTGAAGCTCATTCTTGTAGCACCAAACCACAGTTCAGCATTACATCATGACTTGATGCACTGAGATTACCTGTAACATTACCAGACAATATATGGTGCAGGGTACAGTGGCAGAGACTTAGACTGGTATAGGAACAGGCAAAGCAGCTCTACCAGTGGTAGCAACCAGCTCCCTTTGGGTACCGGTGCCTTACTTACCAACTAAGTATCACAATCGTATGGAAACTACTGCCCTAGCACACTGGACACCAAAGCTCTAACGCACAGCACCCACTCCTTCTCCTCCTACAGAATGAGCAGAGAATACTGCCTTGAAGATCAGATCAGAATGCCAGAACTTAAACCTCTCTCTCTCCCCTTCCCTCTTTGTTGATTTACTCACCTGTATCACAGGACCTGTTCTCAGGGTTTATTCAAAAGATCCTGCACCACTCATGCCTACTATGCTTGGTTTCCTTTGATAGGATCCTCTCTCAATCCATTAACAGCAAAGGTGTACACGTTTGCCTCACAAAAGGAAGGAATCTCTGAAACTGCTGCAGGAGAGGTAGCTTTGCGCATATCACTTTATTTTAACACCATACACAAAAGCAAGCATAATACTCGCATCTTCATTTGGTTGGTACAGCAACAAGTACTCACTCTGAATATTCAGTGCACAGGTGGCATGGGAAGGAGCTACACTGCTTGCCACTACTGAGGACATGAGAACTGGTCAAAGTGGTGCCTGCAACCAGTGTTCCCTGTAAGCTGAGTTAGTGTGAGCTAGCTCACAGTTTTTTAGCTTCTGGCTCACACATTTTTGTCTTTTTTCTTGATGGCTCCAGAGCAAACTAATCTATACAGTAGCCAAATCACTTGCTCACAACTTTAATGTCAGTAGCTCACAAAGTAGAATTTTTGCTCACAAGACTCCACAGCTTAGAAAGAGCATTGCCTGCAACACTTCCAGAATCCCAGTCCACACAGTGTCCAGCATCACATGTGCTACAAGGGTGAAGGGGAGGAGGCAGGAAAGAGAATAATGTTTTCCCACCACGTGAGAAATGAAAGTCATTTTATACATTATACAGAATGAAGTAGTAGAATACTGCACTGCACCAACTTTAAATTGCAGGTGTAGATAAATTTTTTCTTTTTTAATTGTTCCCCTGCATTAAAAAGCCCTTAACGTTGCAAAACTGATGTGCTAGGTTACAGCATGTGCAAGCCCTTTCACTGTTGGGGGTGGACATTAAAAATTACAGCCTTCCCCATCTACAATCTAAAGTGCTACAGTCCATAATTTTATCACCGAACCTGCATAACACATAGAACAGCTCTAAGTAACAACCAGCTTCTGAGTCTAGATACATACATACTCCAGACACTGAATGATAGCTGTACAGACTGCAACTGCTAGTGTGCAAGAGGCCCATGCCTTTTTCCCAAGTCTATGCAAACACAGAGTTGCTAATACGGAGTTTACCCTTCCAGTCATTGCATTATTTTTGATAGCCTGGCTGAAGAGTTCTCTCCCTTAAAAGTTTCTCCCTAGGTGGAGAGTGGCTGTGGTAATTCAGGGTGAGCACTCTACACATGCTCAGAGCTACTTCTAGTTCATGTATTCCATAGCTGATCACCAAAACTGAAAATATGTTTTCAATTTCAGACCTCACAAACAGAGACATGATACATCTTCTTTGCAGGGAAATCAGAATGTGAACTGGTACAACCTAGTCCTAAAGTCTCTCCCCCCCCTCCAATAGTATGTCAAAAGAATCTGAATCACATGCAAGAGTAATATACCAGATTATTTATTTACTTAATTTATAGTCTACCTTTCTTGTTCCTTCTGTCAGGCAAATGCATAGGGCTAGTTTACACCCAACAGCAACAACACAGAGGCCATCCACTTGACAGATATTGTGGTAGCAGTTCTGCAACACCAATTGCAAAACCTTTTCTAATTGCGAGAGAGGCACTGAGTGCCCAGTCCTCTGGATGCCCTCACTGCAGATTGCAACAGCAGCTCACAATTGTGCACCATAAGGACTATGTTATTTTATTATCTTAAAGGACCCTGTAAATCCAAAAGGCACATTCAAAGAGGAAGATGCCTTTCATGCCTCCTTCAAACTGGCCTCTGCTGGGCAACTCTGGCCCACGTCTGCATGAGGTGTGGCAGGATTTTTCACACATTCACAAAAGAGACAATTAGCCACCCTCAGTGACAGTGGCCTGTCACATCACAACATGAGTTATGCCTCCTCATTGAAAGAATTTAGCCTAAAAGGAAACTTTCCCAGGTACCATAGTAAAGTTATAGCAGGGAGCTGTAGTTAAGTGGTGGAGCACATGCTGTGGTCTCAAGTTGCTGCAATTCCTGCCACCACAAAGGATCCAAGGAACCAGCTGTCGGGAAGAGTCCCTCTGCTTGAGAACCTGGACAGTCACTGCCTGAGTAAGCAATTTTACAGGAACTCATCGTTTGACTGGGTATTTTCATAGATACTGTTCTAATTTTAAATGTGGAGGCAGAGTTTGGTAAACAAAGCCAGATAAATAACTCTCAACTAGCACAGAGTTGGAACTCTCAGTCCTTGCATCTTGCTAATCATAGCAGCACTGAATCCCTGCATTTCAGAACATCCCAATCACCACTTTTAAATAAACACCCTCTTCCCGAAGAGACGTGAGACCTAGGTGTGCTGAGACACACACCTAAGCTACTGCATCAGATATGGCTCTGCCAACACAAATCAGGATTTGGGGGGGGGGAGGGGAGGGGAGAAAGACTGGGTTGGACCAAGAAGATGGTATTCACTTCTCCCCAAGGTATAAATCCAGGGGAAACTCCACTGCAACAGAGGATCACACAGCCTGAAAATTCTTTCCCTTTCCTATATAGAGTTAAGGTCTTCCCTTGTACTTTTTTCCCTCTGCAGATGGCATTTCTTTTGATGTTCAGTAAGCATTGTTGCAATTTAAAAAAAAAAAAAAAAGGAAGCAGCTTTGCAGGCTAAAAGTACAGGGAAGTTGAGAATTGCACATACCAGTGTATTGAGATTCATCTATACACACAAACACTATGCATGCTATACTCTTCCTATAATCACAGTTCTATTAGGAAGGTATTACCTGGAATTTGCACCTCCAGATACAACCACGCACCACAAAAAATCCAAGACACAATAAAACATATGGTAAAGGAACCATAATAGTTTGAGCAGGCAACAAGCTGATGGAAGGAGGGGGGGGGAGGTTAACAGAAGGGAATGAAACATATTACCGGTAATTTTCCAGTGGAGGCAGATCGCATGGTTTTGATTTCAGGTCCATGGGGGGTAGCATACAAGCAACTGCCCCTTGGCAATGGGGCTACCACAGCAGTCTGGGGGTACACCTGAGTGAAATAGGTAGCCGGGAGGGCCCGCATCTGAGGACTACTAAGGTTAGAGGCTGCCAGATCAGCAGAGGTGATCACGGGTATGGCTTTCTTCTGCTGAGGCGTTGGAGCAATGGAGGGACCCCCTCTTCCTGGGGCAGAAGGCCCTACTTTGGGGATTCTCAGCATGGCAAGGGTTAAAAAGGGTGCAAGACACAGGACGGGGCAGAGGCCTTCAAAACCAATTTGGGATTGTTCTTGAGAGGTAGACTGGGAAACCCGTTCTTAGCCATTTAAAGCTGCCATAGGCGTGAACGGAGGACTCAACCCCCAATGCAATTTCTCTTTAAACGCCTAATTCTAAAAAGGAAAAGCGAATGGGGGGGGGGGGGGTTGCTCGCACACAGCCCCGTCCCTCTTTTCATCTAAGAAAGTTTCCGAAGTCCTTTTTTTTCCGGAATGAGGGAGCCATAGGACTGCCAGAGCCCAGTTTTTTCTCCCAAGCGGCTTAATTGCTACCGTTCATTCAAAGAAAAGAACAGCAAGGGGGGGGGGGGGCCAGGGTCTCTTAAAAGTCACCGGAGCACCAACTCTTTTTTTTTGTTGTTGCAAATATTTCAAAGGTTTCCCCCGCCCCAAATTAATTATGTGCCGGAGCTGGGAGGCAAGCTTTACCAGTCGCCTTAAACCATCCCCTCCCCCTAGCTTTTGTGGCTGGGAAGCGGCAGCCGGAGGATTGCAGACAAAAGCCGGGTGGGTAAAAGCCCCCACCCCGCGAAATCTCAAACCCGGCCCTGCTCCAGGTCCTTGGCCCTAGATCCCCAGGGAGGAAGGGTTCGGAAGAACCACCCCTGGAGGCTCCGAGCACCCAGATCGGGCCTTGGATCCTATCGGGGCCCTGGTGCCTTTTCTAGAGCTCTCCGCCTTGTAATGCTGGTGCCTGCTTCTTCTTGGGGCTCCCGGCTGACCCGCTGCAAGATTTCTGGCCAGCACCAGGGCTGGCTGGAGCAAGGATGGATCCGGATTGGGCCAAGAGAGGACCCGATGGCTGCCCAGCCCTTTCTCTTTCCGTTCTTCCTTCTCTCGCTTTTTTTTTTTTAAGCGCCAAACTACGTGCCGCGAAATTCGGATCTCCCGCGGAAAACCAGGAGCTCTGATTGGCCGCTGTAACACCCGCTCGTCCCCGCCCACCGGATTTGATACATTTTTCAGGGAGAGGAACGAAACCGGAGGTTCTGCTCTTAAAGGGGAAGCGCCGAGCGGCTCGAGCTCCCCACCTAGCTTCTATGGTCCTCCGTCGTCTCCTGGCCCCTCCCGTCAGGAAGCATGGGAGTGGCCATGCAAATATTGACCCTGGGAGAGTCGGCTGCACGCCTTTTGGCTGGATCTTAAAGCGGCCGGGAAAGGGACAGAAAGTTTTTGGCTCTCCTTATCAAGTCAGCCGAGTTCACCGGGGACGGCGTTCGCACACGTGCGTCCATGTTACCTTGTTCCCGAGGGATGAATGAGCGTCCTTGGGGAAGTGTCCTTTTTTTCGTCCCAGCCGCGAGCTCATTTAAGCAGGCGATCGGAGGAGAGCAACATTTATTGATTTATGATTTATTATTTGTGTTTATATCCCTCCCTCCCTGCGGGCAGGCTTTCTCCCCCTCTGCAGATGCTGAACAAAAGGCAGTTGGCTGGCCGGAAGCGTCGACTGATGGGGGAGTGAGAGCTGGTATGGTTTTGTCTCGGTGTGGTCAAAAATTACACCTTCAACGTAACTCAGCCTGTTTTGAAGGGCCAACGGCGCATTCCCCAGCTCGCCCAATTTGGCGGTGCCGGAGGGAGGGGAGGATGAGAGAGTGTAGTGCACCAGCTTTCCCCACTGCTTTCCCCCTAGCAAATTAGCATTGAGGTATAGTGTCTGTGAACATAAAGGTTCTGTTTCCTTCATGATGCATTTTAGGTAACCCATGTTTCATTTGTTTGCTGTTTATTTTCTTAATTGATACTCCCCTTTTCCTCCCATACGGGTTGTATGAAAAGGTTACAACATTGTCCCCATTTCCAGGTTAGACAGAGTGTGTGTGACTGGCCCAGGGTCACCAAGCTGGTTTCCATGGCAGAGCAGGGATTAGAACCTGGGGCTCCTGGATCCTAGTCCAAAACTAACTGCTATGCCAGATTGGCTCTTTTTTTTCATTTCTAATATACAACTTCACTTAAACATATACATACTTTGCCTTATTTTCACATCTTCCAAAAGAAAAGCACCTTACTGTCAAATTCCAACATCTGTTGCTGCACATCTTGATAACCTTTATGATTGTTCCAGCACTATGCAAACAATTGCCAAGTACCAGCAAATTTTGCCATGGACCATCCTTTTGAGATATCTTACACATTATCCATATGTGCCAAACTTTGTTCAACCAGAGATGGCATCAAATAGTCTTTCTGTTTCTGTTCCATCCTCATTCTCACTGCTATAAACAGTTGAGATAAAAGATTCTTTTGAAACCAGTTCATTCTCATAGGGTAAATTCTCATTCAGTAAATTTAATTTTGGGGACTGGCTCTTTCATATAACATCCATTACTTCCCCCCCTAGCAACTAGTATTCAAGCGCACTGCCTCTAAACCAGAGGATCCATTTAGTCACCATTCATTATATATTGTGTGGGGAAAGTACTTTGTTCTGAATCTGCTGGCAACAAAGTTCATTTCCCCATGACAAACCATGCGGAGAGCTAAAAAGCTGCTGTCATTGCATTCTACCTGATGCCAAATGCAGTACAATTTTTTTTGACAACCGACAGGACTCCATTGCAAGATTTCCTATTACCCTATCTCCCCCCCCCACTCTTCAGTTCCTCTCCTTTTGTCTCCCTCCCTGAAATTTAAATTGTAAGCTCCTCAGAAGAGATGTCAAACATATGCCCCATGGGACAGAAATGGCCCCTGCGGGGCTCCTATCCAGCCTGCAAGCAACTGGCTCTTGTCTGCTTCGTGCATTGCAGCTTTGCAGAGGAGAAAAAGAAAGCCAAGCCTCCCTTCCCACAATTGGCTGAGTGCTCCTCCCCCTCCTCCTCCACCTTTGGGGAGGAAGGGAGGGGGAGGGAAAGAGCCAGGGAGAGACGGAGTCCTGTGGTACCTTTAAGACCAACAAAGTTTTATTCCAGGTATAAGCTTTTGTGTCCAAGCACACTTCGAGAGAGAGATGGAGAGAAGGAAGGAGGGAGGTGGAGTGAAAGAGCATAATAGAGAGAGAGATCCCCTTTCCAGTTCTAACGGATGGGGGGGGGGACACCTAGCAGCACAGCTTGTAATCTTTATTAGTTGAAGGGAGCAAGAGAAGGAGGGAGAGAGGTAGAGGCCCATAGCACCTTTAAGACCAACAAAGTTTTATTCCAGGTATTATTAGTGGATGGGAGCAAGAGTTCAGTAGCACCTTAACAAAATTTGTGGCAGGGCATGATCTTTCATGAATCACTGCTCACTTCTTCAGATACAGCTAGAATGTGAGTCCATCTGTCCTTATATCTTGGAGAGTGAAGTGATTTCAGACGCCAAATGACAATAGCGGGCATTGGTAATGAGAGAAGAAACCTAGCTCAATTCAGCCCAGGAGGATGCATTGTCTTGAGCTTGCAATTCAGCAGTCTTTCTAATCTCCCTTTGAAATTCCTTTGTAAGAGAACTGCTACTCTTAGGTCAGCAACTGAATGTCCTGGAAGGTTAAAATGTTCACCCACTGGTTATTGAATGTTGTGGTTTCTAATAGCAGTAGAAAGAGTAAGAGTCCAGTAGTACGTTAAAGATTAACAAAATTGGTGGTAGGGTATGAGCTTTTGTGAGTCACTGCTCACTTCTTCAGACTTATTTCTATTTATTCTTTGTATCCTCCTGGACTGAATCCTCCTGGACCAAATTGAGACCCAGATTTCCTGTCTAATTACCAATGCTGATATCTCCATGCCTACTACGCCTCTGCATATCATACCTAATCCAATCACACCTGCTACTGCCATTCAGCATCTGAAATCATCTCCGGTACCTCATGCTACATTTTATCTCCGGTACCTCATGTTACATTTTATGGCACACACAGCCTGGCCTGACAAAGTGACATTTATGTCAGATTCAGCTGTCATGACAAATGAATTCGACACCTCTGTGCTGGAGAGTTGCTGCTAGTCAGAATAAGATAATTCTTAGTTCAACAGAGCCGTGGAAAGGCTGACTCAAAACTGCTTTCTGCCAAGTCAGCCCAATGGTCTATTGGAGTCTGATAGTCTGAGGCAGCAGTCTGTCACGGCAGGACCAGGGGGCGTGACGCAAGTAAGCCAAAGTCCAGGAACAGTCCGAGGTCAAGCCGGGCAAATCAGGTAGCAAGGTTCAAGCAGGTTTAAATCACAGTCCAAAAGCAGGGTCAGACATACCAAAGTTTCAAGTCCATAAATCACAACAATACCAGAGGAGTCAGAGATGAACGCAGGGTCAACAAAGCCAAAGGTCAAAAGCCGAGGATCAAGCCGAGAAGAATTCCACAAGGTCTGGAGCAGAGATGCAAGGATTCAGGTCCTGAACAAACGACGTTTGCCAGCACAAATGACTGCTGGCAACAGACTTGCATATATACAGTGCTAGCTAATCAACTCATTAGCTAGCCAGGAGTGAGGACAGGATCCTGTCAGTAATCAGGGCTAAGAGATCTTCTGGCACGCATGCGTGCATTCTGCCTTCGCTCTCTCAGCTGTTGTCTTCTTACATTCCTGAGCCTGGTTACAGGTGGAGGCGAGTCTGATGATGAATTACTGGGCTGCAGCAGAGACTGATCCCTTGCAGGTGTTCCCTGAGAGGCTTGATCCTCCTCACCACTTAGGTAGCTTTCAGCTACAGGATCCAGTCTTTGCCTTTCTGCTGCAGTACTGTCCTCAGGAGCCTGTAAGTCCACAGGCTCCTGGCTGGCAGGTGCCTCCTCAGGGGCATCAGCGAGGGCAGGCATGACACTATCCCCCCCCTCAGGCCCCCCCTCATCGAAAGGGCCAGGCTTGTCCGGGTAGGCTGTATGAAA